>NC_056735.1:761391296-761453796 GCF_019279795.1 Protopterus annectens | reverse complement strand
TGAGCAGGAATATATTTTCATGCAAGCAGCTTTTCCCTGAAAAAGAAGCATGTGCGAGGGCATTTACTTTGCTTAACTTAGTGGGGTCAGAAGCCATTGAAAGAGTGTATTCATTTGTGTATGCACCAGCAGTATATGCAGGAGAAAGGAAAAGCCATCATATTGTTGTGCAAGTTGAATCAAGACAGGACCCTAAATGCTTGAAATGTAATCTTAGAGAAATGTGTAACCCCCAGACAAATGTTACACTGGAGAGGTAACTATTTTATACAAGAGACCAAAAGCCAGGAGAAACTTTTGCAGCTTATATTATCGACTTGAGAAGCAAGGCTAAAATGTGAAGATTTGGTCATTTGAAAGACGAGTTGATGAAAGACAGGCTTGTGTGTGATGTTAATAATGCTGCTGTGAGAAACATTTTGTTCCAAGACAGTGATTTAACACTGAGCAAAGCTATAGACATTTGTCAAATACATGAGCTTACACAAAGGCAAACAAATACACTTGCAAGTGATAACAGCATGGTTTCATCAGCCTCTAGAGCAAGCGTAGACAGCATGCAGCATGTGGCTAGCAGAAACAGGCCCAACCACATGGCAGCTGCAGCCCCTGCAGGATTTCCAGGGAGAGCCTGTACCCTTCCAGCAAGTTCTAAGACTAGCTCAGTAAAATGGACCTGTTCAGTGCAGCACAGGGGTGAGTCAGCAAAACCCAAGTCAAGTCTTATTGTTAACTGTCATAAGTGTGGTGCCAATCATGAGTCTATAAGAGAGAGGTGTTTAGCATTTGGTCAGCAATCAAAACAGTTGAACGGCAGTTCAAAAAGTACCAATAAGTAAAAGAAAGAATCAAAAAGTACCAATAAGTAAAAAAAAGAACGCCAAGGACCTTGGTCTTCCCCTCTTGTTGTGGAAGCAGCAAAAACACGGACCAACACTAGATTAACGCTTTTATTCACCAAAAGTAAATCCACCACATGCGTTTTCGTCCTACATACAGGACTTCATCAGATTTGGTCAGCAATGCCACAAGTGTAAAAAATGGAACCACTTTCAAAAGTTTTGTAAATCAAGCAAGCCTCATTCATTTATTAAGAAAGGTCACTCAAAAAAGCAGGTTGATCATATAGAAAGCTGCAACACTACTTTCTATGTAGATGGTGTATCAGTTTTAATGCAGTATATTAGCCAGCAAAGAACAGTATTTTGTACTGTCTGTGGTAAACCCATGGAGCTCAAAGTAGACACTGGTTCAAAGTGCAATGTTATGTCAGCATAAACATTTACTAGAGTAAGAGCTGGTGAACAACTTAATTTGGCTAACTGTGCGAAGCTCGTTGCTTATGGAGGTAAAGAGATTCAAATTGAAGGCCCAGTAGTGCTTTCATGCTATTCAGCTTGGAACAGTTACAGCTTGCAAATTTATGTAGTCAGAAGACCTGTGCAGTCATTATTACGTCTCAGAGACAGTTTAAGAATGAAACTGCTTTCTTTTACCAAAGAAGTCCATCATATAAGCACATGTTCTAGTTCCAGTTTCATCAATGCTATTTTCTCAGAGTATGCTAATATTTTCTTAGACAAGCTAGGCAAACGTCCAGTTGTGTACTCCATGAAATTAGACTCAGAGGTTAGTTCAGTGGTCAGACCATTGAGAAAAGTTCTGATAGCTATGCAGGACAAAGTCAAGGTCCAGTTAGATAAAATGGTGCAACAAGGTGTGATTTGTCCAGTCACAGAACCAACTAAATGGGTATCTTCCATGGTAGCTGCTCATAAGAAAAGCTCAAATGAAATCTGAACATGTATTGACCCAAGAGACTTAAACAAAGCATTAAAGAGACCCCACCATCCTACGCGTACAGTCAAGAAAGTCGCTACCATCATGCTAAATGCTACTGTTTTTTCTGTCTTAGAGGCAAAGAGTTCATTTTGGCAAGTAATGCTTGATCGCAAATCTTCACTACTGATTACATTTAGCACCCCATTCGTTAGATACTGATTTCTCAGAATGCCTTTTGGAATAAATTCTGCCAGTGAAGTATTTCAGCATGCAATGGACCAAATTCTTGGGGGTTATCCCTGTGTTATAAAAGTGCATGTTTTACTAGTTGGAGGTAATGGTGAAGCAGAGCATGACAGAAACCTCAGGAAAGTTCTGGACAGAGCGTGTGAAGTGAATCTAAAGCTCAGTCCTCTGAAATGTAAGTTCAGGCTACCAGAAGTTACTTATGTAGGTCATTTATTTACCAGTACAGGCTTATGACCAGATCCTTCCAAACAAACAGCCATTCTTGAGATGCCAGCTCCAGACACTGTCCAAACTTTACAGTTTTCTTGGCATAGTTAACTATTTGGGCAAGTTTATACCAGAGTTCAGTGAATTATCAGTGTCCTTAAGACAGCTGACACCCAAAAATATTGCCTGGTCATGGCTGGAAAAACATCCAAGAGCATTTAATGACCTTAAACAGAAAATTGCCAGTTCACCTAAGTTAAAATACTATGATATCCACAAACCAAGAATTCTTTCCTGTGATGCTTCAAAGTTCGGTCTTGGCGCAGTTATTCTTCATGAGGGCAGACCAGAAGCCTATGCGTCTAGAACTCTTACCCAAACTGAGATTCAGTATGCTCAAATTGAGAAGGAACTTTTGGCAATTGTGTTCACATGTTCGAAGTTCCATAATTATATTTATGGCTGAGCTATCCAGATCGAGACTGATCAACCCCTGGTCACTATTTTAAAGAAACCTATGCATACAGCTCCAGCAAGAATGCAAAGAATGAAGCTCAGATTACAAAAGTAAAATGGTCTATACAAAAGGCAAACTTCTTTATCTGGCTGATACCTTATCCAGATCACCCAGAAATACCACAGAAAAGCTTGATGCAGAAAATTTTGACTTCAATGTCATGGAGGTGGATAATTTCTCTACCACAAGACTAGATGAGTTATGAGATCATACAAAGACTGATCCAGTTTTGCAAAAGCTCAATCACTATATCAGTGTTAGATGGCCGTCAAAGCAATCTTGTGTACCAACAGAAGTGCAACCTTATTTTCCTTACAGAGATGAGATGTTGATGGAAGATGGTATAATTTTCAAAGGTCCCAAAGTTGTCATTCCTAATTCCTTGCAACATGAGTACATCCAGATTTTGCATGGTGGCCACCCAGGTTCCAAAGCTACCAAAAGAAGAGTGAGAGGACTAGTATTTTGGCCTTCTCTATCAAAAGTCATTGATAAAGTATTTTCATGTTGTTCAGTATGCAATAGTAATAAACTGCATTTGCAAGAACAGTCACTTCAGCTAAGCCAGATTCCAAACAACCTTGGTCAAAAGTAGCCACTGACATACTTGAGTGAACAGTTAACATTACTTAGTGTTGGTAGACTCTTATTTAAACTGGTTCAAGATTGATTTGCTACCTAATTACAGCTGAGTGACGTCTCCAGGCATTTCTGCAGTTACCTCCTACTGCGCCTCTAGGCGTCAAATATTGCCTGTTCATATTTGCATTAATAATTCCAAAACCATGCTACATACAACATATCAGAATATTTTATCTTGAAGCATACATGATGGCAAACACAACTGTATTGATATATGACCTCTGTCAGTTAGCATTTGGTAGAACTGTAAGGTGATAACTTCATTTTTTAAAGACTGAAGCCACACCCACTGGGAGTTAAAGGTACACATTTCAAAGAGCTCTACTGGAGGGAATGAGTTAACATCCAATACTGTCATTACCAAGTTGGAACCAAAAATTCGAACACCAACTAGTGAAATGTGAGGAGCAAGGAACCAAGCTCGACAAGGAGAAAAATGCCAGCAAATACCAACCAAGTGGTCTCCACAGTTAATGTAGTATATGTTCCAAATGTTAATAGAATATCTCCAAAAAGCACGACGCCAGTTGTAAAGCGAACCTTTATTTGAACAATATGCTTTTACCTAGGTTTCGTCCATAACGACGAACTTCATCAGAATGCATCATCACATTATCTAAAACAGTTTAAATACAAACAGCTACACCCAGAAATTTGATTAATTAATTGACTGATAGTGTGTGACTCATAGTTGCTGACAAATCAAGTTAACAAACTAGATTCACCCCACAACTAAAAACGCTAAAATCATCTATTGTAAACATAATCCTATGTATAAATACTGTTAGATGTATAAATTACGCTAACTTATAATACTAATGCTATGTTGATATATTGACAAAATAAATTTTGTCATTACCAAGTTGAAACACCATTTCTCAGTCTATGGTAGTCGACACAAAGTTATTTCTGACAATAGTACTCAGTTTACCAGTCAGTTATTTCAGAAATTTGCAAAAGAGTGGGACTTCATCCATATTACTAGTAGCCCTGAGTACCCACAGTCCAACAACCTGGCTGAGCATACAGTACAAAGTGCAAAGCAATTACTCGAGAGGTCAAAGCATGACAACACCGATGTTTTCTTGAATTTGCTTAATCTCAGAAATATGCCCCATAATAATTTACTTGACTCGCCTGCTGAGAGACTTCTGCCTAGGCAAACCAGAACAACCTTGTCTATCAGTTCCAGTTTGTTGGTGCCTAATGCTAAAAACACCAGAGCAATCAAAGCCCAACTATTTAAAAAGCATTCCTTTCAGAAGTCCAGCTATGATAAAATGAGCAGATTCCTTCATCCATTGAAAGAAAGAGAGATAGTGAGGATGCAAACGGTGAAAGGTTTTGATCGAATTGGTCAAATAAGAGCCATATGCGCCAAGCCGAGATCCTACTTAGTGGAATCTGATGGTATACAATACAGAAGGAATCGCAGGCATTTTCTTCTGGTGTCTGAATGGATATTGCAGCATCGTACCGGTGCTACAGACTCTAGATCTCAGAGCAACCCAGAAGATCTTCCCGTTGAAGGACATGTCTCAGTACCTATTCCTGTTCCTGATTATGTCCCAGATGACCCTGAAGTAGAACATTCATTAAAGACAGTCCCTGTTGCTAAACCCAAGTCTAATTTTTATGTCACACGATCAGGTCATATTTCTAGACCTAGTGTAAAATACACAGCAACCTGGACATGATTGTTTTATTTGCATTTAGTTCTATGTGACTGCATGTCACAGAATTAGTTCTGTATAACTGCATGTCAAAGGATCATTTCTGTACAACTGCATGTTAATGAATGCTGTCATTTTCAGTATATGCCTTCGTTCTCAAAGAGGGAGGATGTAAAACACAGCGTGTGTTGTAACTTTAAGAAGCATTTCAAAGTGAGGGCATCTGCATATAAATAGAGAGTACATGCAGGCAGCAGTGCCATTTTGAGAGAACAGCCAGAGTGTTAACAAGTATGAGTATCATAATCAGTCTGTTTAAGTTTATTTAAGTGTAAGGTAAGTTACTAAGCCTCAATCCTGACGTGTTTGTATATAATAAAGCTGTTTGAACCAAACTCACAACTGTTCATCTGTGACCAGACGAGCAACACACACACACACACAAACATATATATATATATATATATATATATATATATATACATACACACACACACACACACATGTATACATATGTATGCATGTGCATACACACTCGCATACACACACACACACACACACACACACACACACACACACACACACACACACACACACACACACACAAAATGAAACCAAGCTATATAAAAAGCTACCAAAAATTTAAGTTCACAGCTACCAAAATCTCAGCACCTATCACATATATCAGTGTTGATCAGTTTGGTAGAAGCTGCATTTCATTTAACTTCACTAATAAAAGGAACATGATCTGTCGCCAAAGCTAGGACTCTAGTAGCAAGAACCTGTAATATACAGACTGTGTTGCTTATAATAATGAGCTTTTGAAACTGAATGTTAAAGGTACATCTGAAAGATAGTACAGACAGCATGCAGGAAGAGATAATACGACAGTGTATGAAAGAGTGGGAAAGTAGCTAATATATGTAAGGTCAAGCTAACAGAGCATGTGGCGATGCTGGTGAAGTATTTGAATAGAGGCGTAAAAGAGTAGTGTAATTACCACCTACAGGTTTTCCATTTCTGCTCATTGATGAAATCTGATATGATGGTGCTTGAGCACCAGCAAATTTGTTGATTAGAAGGAAGAATTTGATGGTTCAGAGGCCACCATTATGTTGGCCATGCTTAAGATTTGCAAGGGATGTTTGGAAAGATCACAAAGACATAATGGCACTGCACAGAAGCACCATTTGACAACTTTATTAGTCATGTACTGAAAACTGCACCTGAGGCCATCAAAATCATCAGGGAAAGTAAAAAATGTAATTTGTTGGTTTATGATTGGGATAAAATATACCTATAGGGCACACTCATCAATTAACAGCTAAGCTGACGACTCTGTGGAAAAGAAAAAAGGTCAGAGATATGGAAATAAGAAAGAAAAGCAAAAAGTATACTACAAGTAGAAAATGGATGTTCAAGCTGTTAGGAAAAAGCATATATCAAAGGTGTGGCTCAGTAACAGTGACATTATCAGCTCTTTAGACTCCAAAAAGAACATTTAAATATTCTCGGACGTTCCATGGGGTTTTGAAAATATCCAGCAATTTTCTTCTGAAATAAGGGGGCTTTCTTTTCAGCCTTTATTTATTTTTATGGTAGATTCTCAATTTATTTCTTTAATTATTTTTATTCTGAATTTGTTTACCATGGTAGAGCACTAGAGCACTCATCCCATTGGACCTATTTTAGTCTCAGCCCATGGGTAAACACAATACAGTTAAATACAGTTTAGGTGTAAAGCAGTACCTTCAGTAGTTATTTATTTACTGTATACCAACTGGGTAAGTTTAGCAGTCCATGGTACCTTTTCAGTCAAGATCCATTGCACAGGATTATGAATAAAGGCAATATAAATACATATAGACAGACATACACACATATGTATATACATGCTTGTATGTATCTATGTACATTCTACTTAGTGTAGCCAGACTAGATCTCCAAAATACACTGACAATTCACTCCAGTGTGAGTCAACTAATATAGATACCACAAGCTCTTGTTTTGTGGTAAAAGAAACATCCTGAAAAGAAAGAAAAGATATGATTATATAACTGTGAGCCTAATTAAAGCTGGTTTTAAAATGGAAATTAGACAAAGTTAGTAAGACAACCTAAGTTTAAGAAGTTTAAGAGTTCTAAATGATATACTGTACTGTGTTAAGGTTTTCTCACTCAGAGGCAGACAAACAATTTGACAAACAGTGTAAGCATGAAAGGAATGAATGGATGGAAGAAAACTACTAGTAACACCGACAGGTCGGCTAGTAAATTTTAATTCAGGTGTGTGTGATATTTCCACTAACAAAGTTCCTTAAGGTGGGCTCTGTGCAAGTTATATATGTTCTAATTTGGCATTGACACCAATAAATAAAGAAGTGGTCCATTTTATGTTACAATCCCCAGGTACCAATGAATGGCACTTATCTGTACCAAACTGTATCTGGTGTAAGCCAGTATGTATGGAGTGGCAGCTCTGATCTGCATGTGGCAACCAAAACACATTTAACAGATAACCATTTTTGCTCAGTGGATATTCCCACAAAGTCTAAAGCCATCTTATAGAGGAGTCTAGGTAGCAGCATCTTTGAGGAGATGGCCTATCGAATTAGTGTGTGATGCTAGTGAAACATAATGAGAAGAAGGGAGTTCCATAGGCCCATGAGCCTTACCACATCTGGCACTGATTATACATAACATACATACACAAATCTATGCATATAAATGGATAATTTTTGTATGCTATAGTGAGAAAACTGTACCAGGAATATTAAAGGAACTTTTAAACCATGTTTCCAAATCAGCAAGTATATATGTTGCTATGGGACTACTAAAAATCAAAAAGATAAACGTCTAAAACACCTCTAGTACCAATGATATTTGTTTTCCTAACATTATCACAGAATCCAGTATTTGCATAAAACTTAAGAAGTAGTACTACTGAATTGCTCCATTTACGTAGGTGATTCTTCTATCATAACTAGTTTATGAATGGTTTAACTTCTCTTACTAATTATTTCTGTGAGTCTGGTTCTCCATAAGTTCTTAGTCTAATCTTCTTTCTGGGTATTCAGTTCTAAGTTTAGTTCTTGTCTTAGAATTTCTGAAAACACTAATTTCTTAATAAAATTCTTACTTCCTCCTCTTTTACTTTTGTCAAGGATTCCCCTAGCCTTACTTCAGGTAGAGACTCCCTGGTCTCCTGTAGGAACTTAAGCTTACAGGCTCTCTGCAGAATTCACTACATCCCTCCATAGCTTCAAAATATTAATTTGATAAATGTGTTCTACTTTTCTCTTAAATGCGTGTCTAACCTTACAGTTTACTGCATTTATTCTCACCATCCCCTGATACGGTCCCTGCCATTTGCCCAGAAATTTGTTTTCTGAAGACAGCATTGGCATAAGTAACTAATCTCATAGGTTAGGCCCTCTTACGTCAGACATTCTTTATAGGATCTCTCCATATGTTTCCTGACTATGGACATTACCAGCTATAAATATATCCTACAAAGAAAAAGTCGTCTACCACATTTTTAAATGGTATCTTTTCTTCTTCCCAATGTCCTTTAACAATAACAAACAGCCCTTGTGGATGCCTGCCCTGCAGAAGTTCAAACGGAGTAAAACCAGTTGAAACTAACTGCACTGGTATGATTGCAAGCAGCAAGCAGTTTTCCTCTGTCTGCATCAATAACTTTCTTATCATTGACTGCAGAGTTTTATTAAACCTCTCTACTGACCCATAAGTCTGCAGATGGTAGATGGACTCCCTTGCCTTTACAACTTAAAAGCAAGGACATCATGCAGTGACCTTGACATATTATCTCCTTAAGGATACTCATTTTGGAGGGTAACAGTACCAGTTCTCTCATAATAACCTTAGAATTAGCTTTACATAACATATGCATATGTACATGGATCACCTTCATTTCATCAACAGTTAATTTCACCGACACTCAACTCAGCAGGCCCAATTCACTGACACTTCATTTCACCGACACTCATTTAATCGAAAATGATATATGGCCTATTCCCCACTATACAGTGACCCTGGAGTTAGAATGTATAGTAAGGGGGTGTGGGAGGCACAGCCCCCCACAATGGGGGGTGTGGGGGGTGAAGCCCCTCACATACTGGGATTCTATAATGGTTTGTTGGTAATAGTTATTCATTGCACTTGTAAGAATGCATCTGTATACTGTAAAATGTTTGTGATATGTGGGGGGCTGTGCCCCCACACATCCCCTTACTATATATTCTAACTCCAGGGTCGCTCTACAGTGGGGAATAGGCCATATATAATTTTCGACAAAATGAGTGTCAGGGAAATGAAGTGTCAGTGAATTGGGCCTGCTGACTTGGTTGTCTGTGAAATGAACTGTTGACGAAATGAAGGTGACCTATGTACATACATACAAATATTTCAGATACTGGCGATGGTGCCCTTCTAGCGTGCCTGTATACCAAAACATTCTAATAACAATAATAATAATAATAATAATAATAATAACAACAATAATAATAATAGTAATAATAAGTGTCCAAGTTGTTTTTAAAAATATTTAAACCAGTGCTTGCTTTAATGTAATTTCGCAGTGTATACCATGCATCAGCTACTCTCTCAGAGAACCAGTTAGTACATATCTCATTCCTATGTAATCTTCAGCATAGGCTGTCTGATGATTCTCTACTACTTTTTGATAACACAAACCATTCACGGAAGTAGTCGTCTCTAAATGCTCTATACACCTGAATAAGATTTTGTCCTATATATCTGTACGAGACACCTTTATAGGAATTGATAGAGTGTTTTGCAATACTAAAATGTTGCTTATTTACATCGGGCCAGATTCAGGAAGGCTTACACGGAGTTTAAGAGTAGTGTAAGCCTCCGTGTAAGCCTCCCGATCCAGGAACAGCCCAAACCTCCGTGTAAGAGACAGCTAACATGTCTCTTACACGGACTGGGCGTGGAAATGCTCAGTACCTCATTTGCAGCTCAAAGATATGCAAATGAGGTATTTGAGCGATCCAAGAAAGCCAAACCAGTCCGTGTAACGGACGTGTTAACAGAAATGTACTCAGCTGACAACTGAGTACATTTCTGCAAAAACGGAGCTATGTCAGCTCCAAATAAAGGGTGCATATGTTTCATTTAGCATGCCAATGGCCAAATATGTGGCCATTGGCATGAAAAAGTGTTGCAAAAATATTTTAAATAACTTTTTTTTTTTTGTGGGATTATGTGGTTTAACTGCAGCGCTTTTACCCAGCATAACGGGGTGCGCTGCCTAAAACTGAAAACCGAAGCTTATAAGCCCACAATTGTGGGATTTATGTATTGCATGGAATGTCAATGGAGGGACTAGCAGACCAAAAACAATATGGCCTCCGTGTAGTGGTTGTCAAGGGGGGGAAGCTCCGTGTAAGATATGTAACTAAGCATTACTAGGCAATCCTATGTAAATGAGGGTTACAATACTGAATCACACTGCCACATAGGTAATGAGCACTTTCTGAGTAGTGTAAGAGTTACAGAAGGGGGAGGAACAGAGTAAGAGGTAGCTGACATCACGGGGGGGAATGATCGAAATAAATGTATCAGATTGGAGGGCAATATAAGGTGACAGATGACAGACAGACATCAGGGAGAGAGGTGTGTCCCAACAGAACACTAGAAAACTCAAGAAACAGAGGGTGCACACTATCCCTACACTCCAACTTTCTTGATATACGTGCATGCGCGCGTGTGCACGCGTGTAAGGCAGGTTCAACATGTGGGAGCGTGTTGCAAACCGTTTACAATGGTTTGCGCGAGCGTGCACGTGTATAAGGCTGTGTGCACGTGTTTTAACATGAATCAGCCAAGTTCACACCGTGTAAGGATGTGCGCGCGCGTTTAACACCGTGTAAGGACGTGTGCGCGCGTTTAAGTAACTGTGAGCGTGCTTAAGCTGGTGTGCACATTGCTCCCCCTGAGGAAACAGAGAGGAAACAGGAAACAACCAAAATACAGGGAAACTGCCAGAGGATACTGCTGGAGTTAATTGCTGGAAACAATTGGAAGCAGGCAATTACACAGGCAGACTAGAAGCCCAACCCAGCACTTAAAACACTGCAAAGAGCAGTGCAGGCTGTTTCTCAGAAGAGATACTGCAAGAAAGTAAGCTATCAGAATTGAAAACTGAAAAAGCTGAACTCAGAGCAGAAATGCTAGGGGCTGCCATAGCTGTTATAATCAGGCATAGGCGAATTGCTGAGGGTGGTGACAATGCAGATGCTGACAGACAACCCAGAGTGAGGAGAAGGAGAAGAGTATACAGGCCCAGGGTCACCTACCATGGGTTACATGAGCTGGAGATAGTAGAGCGCTACAGAGTGGACAGAGACCTTCTGCAGCAAATTGTTGAGCTGTGCAGGCCACGTCTCACACACAGAACCAACAGAGGGAACCCATCCCAGTGGAAACCAAGGTATGTGTTGGCCTAAGAATACTAGCAACAGGTACCTTCCAGAGACCATCTGGTGATATGATGGGGATATCACAGGCATCAGCCTCCAGGGTACTGCACCAGTTCCTGAATGCCATGTCAGCACATGTCGGTGATCATGTATATTTCCCCAATGCCCGTGAGGTTGTGGCCAGCAATATGCGTCTCTTCCAGCAAATAGCGGGATACCCTGAGGTATTGGGTGCAATAGACTGCACGCACATACGCATCAAAGCACCAGCCGGTGAGCGGGGTAGAGCCTACATGAACCACAAGGGCTTCCCCTCCATCAACTGCCAGGTCGTGTGTGATGCCCAGGGCATAATAATGAATGTGTGTGCTGGCTGCCCTGGGAGCTACCATGATTCCCACATCTGGCATCTGACGCAGCTGTACCAATTATTTGCCAGTGGGGACTTCCCACACGGACACCTAGTGGGGGATGCAGATGACACCCATCAGAAATGCACACACACCTGAACAGGAACGCCATAATGACGCACACGCACAAACACGTAATGTCATAGAGCATGTGTTTGGGCTGCTCAAGTCACGGTTCCGGTGCCTGGACACATCTGGTGGAGCCTTGCAGTACACACCAACTACATGTACCCAAATGATCATGATATGTGCTATGCTACATAATATGATCCTGCGGAAACAGCTGCAGCAGGACCAGCATAGGGCTGGGCCAAACATACCCCCACCATTGCCAAGGCCACCACAGGCAGAGGGTGACTCGGAGGAGGAACAACCTGACCTTGCCCCAGTAGGCAGAAGGAGGCATGCCCAGTATGCCCTGGCCTTGGCAAAGAGGCAACGCATGGCACATACACTTGGTCAGTAGGAACACTGGGACTGATACCCACTCTGACTCACTCATATATCAACAGGGATGCCTTACATGACACAACCTGCTTCCAAACATGTACAGGGAGTGTAGTATGTGTATCCGACAGAGGCAGCCCTGCAGCACTACCTGAGGCATGAATGCCATGTGTCAAGTAATGTAACACCATGTACCATATGCACACCTGAGGACCCTGACTAACATCCACCCTCACCAATCACAAACCACAAAAACACAAACCCACATTCATAGGTACCACAAGGGATAGGAACATAGATGTAATGCTACCCAATGCCAGAGGTATAAACAGCAAGATGCGTGCAGTGTAAACACACACAGTATAGAGGATGTAGATATCAGTGCTGTAATAGACAACTGGGTCAAAGCCCACACCAGCACACTAACACTACCAGGTCACAACTCATACAGGGATGTACATGTGCAAAAACATGGAACAAGCTACAAAACGAGGGTGACTAGCAATAAATGTCATGGATAACCACACCCCCATGTTGGTACCACAACAAGAAGGAACATGGATTAGCCATGGTCAAATACCAATTGCTAAAACTGCCTACTACTAAATAGCTTGCTGCAGACCACTGTCCTAATAGCAGGAACTGCACCAGGCCTATGTTCATAGGTTCATAGGTTCATACTAGGCTATCTGCCCTAGGGCATATATAAGCCTAGACCAGAGTTTTGTGGCTTCCACCACCCCTTCAGTTCTAAGGATAACATGCCCATTATTTTGCTGTGCCTCTGTCAAGCAGTGACACTGATGTTATCCCTGGGGTATACCTGCGATCTCCCATCCATTGGTCATGATTTCTCTCGAACAAAGTCAGCGAGATGCCCAGCCTCACATGTACCAGGATGATGTTCCACAGCATAGGGAGTCCCTGGGTGATGAATCTGTCCCTCCAGCATGCCCAATTAATAGCAGTGTTGAGGTTTAAGTCTTTTGCCCTTGTAGCTCTGATGGATTTAGAGGTTTGGAGGTGAAGCATGTTCTTTAATTCCGGGTTGGACATGGCCTAGTATGTCAGGCACAGGCCACCTCTGAGCAGACGGTAGGTGACTGAATAGAGCTGGGGTTCCTTCAGTCGGGCAGCATAACACATACATTTGAGACCTTTTATCCTTCTGGTGAGGAATGTTTGGGGCCTGTCCAATTGCTGCAGGTGTCGGGTCAGATACATTCCGAATGGGGCATTGTACTCAATCATTGGTCTGATGAGTGATGAGTACAGGGGAACAATGACCTCCCTTGATCTAGATGTGAATCCCTGCATGATCAGGTGGGCAATGTAGAAGGTCTTCCTAACTACTTTGGCAACGTAAGTGTCAAACGAAAGGTTACTGTCAACCTGGGTGCCCAGATCCCTGATAACCTCTCCTGTGCTTAGAGGAGTAACACCTATATGGGAACTAGGGGTAACCTTGTTCTTCCTGAAGGGTATGACTATGCATTGTTTAGCGTTTAACTGTAGGCCATGGCTCTGGCACCAGTTACCCGTTTCTATGAGACCCGTCTGAAGGATGTCTGCGTCAGATGGGTTTTCAACTATGTTTCCCAGTTAGCAGTCATCTGCAAACTTTGTCAGCCATAATCCTCCTGTGTTTGCTTGTACTACTGAAAAGTAGATGCCGAACAAAAGTGGGCCCAGGACTGAGCCCTGTGGGACACCACTTGTGACAGGCTTGGAGTGTGACATGGCGCCAGCAACCTTGACCCTGTGGGTTCTGTCACCTACCAGTTTGTAACCCATCTTGTGATGTATGGGTCTACATTTAAGCTGGTGAGTTTGTCAATGATACCCGAGTGGGGTATTGTATCGAAAGAATTTGCCAGGTCAAGGTAAGCTGTGTGGACTGCCTTGCCCTTGTCAATGGCCTTGGTGACCGTTCTGAAAAAGTCAACCAAGTTTAAAAGGCATGATCGCTCTTGACAAAGCCAAACTGGGTTGGATCCAAAGTCTGCAAGTCCCCTATGTCTTCATTTATGAGTTCCATTATGATCCTCTCCATAGCTTTGCAGACCAGGCTGGTCAAGCTGATGGGACGGTAGTGTCTGGGGTCAGTGGAGGCACCTCCTTTGTGAAGTGGGACCACCGTTGCCGTACGCCACTCCTTGGGTATGTATCCTGAGGTGAGGCTAAGATTAAACAGCTGCCCTAACTGCGGGTTTAATTCCTCATTGAGTTCGTGGAGCACACAACCGGGGACACCATCTGGTCCCATGGATGCTGTGTTTCTCGCCTTGGATAGAGCAGTTCTCACCTGAGCATTTGAGATGTTTGGGGGGCTACAATCCCCTGGTATAGATATCCCTCCCTTTGGGGGGGGGGTAGAAATCTGCACTGAACCTGTCAGCCAGTATGTTGGCAATGTCTGTTGGTTCAGTGATTTTTACATCATTATGAACTAATTCTGAGCATATCTGGGAGTCACCTCCCAGGTTTCCAACATAGCTAAAAAAGGCCTCATGATTGTCTTCTGAGTCCCTAGCAAGTTTTCTCTCAAAATGTGCCCTCAATGATTTTATGGGAGATCTCAGTTCTTTACTTATAATGAGCAGGGGTGTCTTCCCTTCTACGGATTTTGCGCTATCTTGTAGTAGCTCCTTCCTTCTGATGTAGAGCTTGTTTATGGCTGAGGTCCACCAGACTGCACGCATGCCTTTGGTACAAAGAGTCTCTGTTTTGTGTGGGATTGCCTGATCCATGCAGTCCTGGAGGTGCTGGTAGAAGGCATTTGTAAGTGATTCAGCGGCTTGGGTAATGGTTTCCGCTGGCTTGGGGGCCTTGAAAGAGACCACACCAGTCTTTAGAAGTGTGAAGTCGGCTTTTGAGAAGTTCTTCACGGTGGTCTTTTTTATCTGGGGTGGGGGCGGGATGTGGACTTCCAGTGAGATTAGTTTATGATCTGATCTCACCAATGATGGGTATACTTCTGGTGTTGAACATTGTGACCCCATGTATGTGATGATGTGATCTAGTATGTTGTCTCCTCTTGTGGGGATGGTGACTAGTTGTTCCATGGCATATGAGGTTATGAACTCTAGGAACCTTTGGGCTAGAGTGTTGGGGCTTGAGTAGTGATCCCAGTCTATATTTGGATAGTTGAAATCACCCAGTATGATGGTGTTTGGAGATACATTTATCCTCCAGTGTTTTCAGGAAAGCTGTGTGAGGTTCCTGAGTTTGAGAGGGTGGCCTGTAACCTGCTACAAACTGCCGAGCAGCCTTGCCTACAGTTAATTGCACCTGGATGGCCTCCGATGCATCGTGTGTTGCCACCAACCTTGAGGTGAGGGTGTCCTTGATGAATATGGACACCCACCCTCCTTCCCTGGTGTCGTCTGGATTTTGGGGCCGGAACGCATGATATGAGGTAACACCTGATACTGCTTGGGTGCTGTCAGGAGCCCTGAACCAGGTTACAGTCACAGGCACAGACATCGATGTTCTCCATACTGAGAAGGGCTTCGAGTGCGTGCATCTTGAGATTGAGACGTCTGGCATTGAGCAGCATTACCCTTAGTTTATTTCCTTCTTTGTGTTCTAGGGTGGTAGGGTTAGAATCTGAGCCTTGCCTAAAAAGGCACAATGGGGGTGGCAAGAGCCCTAGCCAAATTCGAAGCCCAGAGGTGACAGGTGCAAGCCATCCCCTGCGAATCAGCGTGGCTTGTCCAGCATGTCATCCCAGGCAGATGGACATTGGATCCCCTTTGAATGACACCATAGATTAAGCCAATTATAACAGCTGGTCATCTTGTCTCTGTATTGTGGCATCATTCTTGGTGAAGGTAGGATACTGCTCAAGGTCAGGGTCATACCTGCCTGGGCTACATAATCAGAGAGCTCCTCTATGTCTCTGTTCATGTAGTCCAGGGAGGTACATCTCAGGTCGTTCACACCAGCATGGACAATGACTGAGTCATACTTGTACTTGCAGTTGAGTGACCTGAGTGCTTGCATTATGTGGTGGATTCCAGCGCCCAATAGGCAGCTGACTGTGACCTTCTCCTTACTCAATCTGGTGAGCGGGACATCAGTGTGTCTGACGATGGAGTCACCTATGACGGGTGTGTCTGGCATTGTGTTTGGCCTTAAGGGCTGTGAATGTTTGGCACACTGACTCTGTGGTCTATGTGTTGCATGTGCTGTGCCCTGTGGAGGCAGTTGTTTGGGTGTCTGCTTTGGTGGCCTCTGCTGTTATGGTAGATCTGTGATCAGAGGCTCCGAGTATGTCTTTGTGTGTTTATGTGTATGATTTGAAGTTGTGATAGTGCTATGTGAGACTGGGTCTGTAGTGTGTGTGGTCACCTTCTCCTCCTCTCTGGTCCTGCCAGTCCTATGTTGAGAGAGCTCAGCCTCCAGTTTGGCTATATAGTTGCATCTCTTGCATGCATTTGTGTTTTGTGGGAGAAGGACAGGGTTGTCTGTGTACATGAGTCAATTGTAACATTGCCTCAATATTCCCAGGTTCACCAGCTGAGCAGGAGAGGACACTAGCAACTGATCCCTTGACATGCTAGAAGGAATAGACAAAAAACTGTTGGAAGACAGGAAGATATCAAGCCCCCCAAACCACATTATATTGCTTGACTGACAATACCTACACATACACCATAGTTTCATAGTTTCATAGTTTACTACTAGGCTATCTGCCCTAGTGCATTTATAAGCCTAGCCATAGTGATGTGGCTATTGCCACCCCTTATAGTGGTAATAAGTGTACAGAATAGATTCTGAATATTGTGCCTCTCACTTAGTAGTGACACATTATGACCCCCGTACATAATTGAATACCTTGACTGTGCCTCTGTCTAGTAGTGACACAGGGAGGAACCCTGGGGTAAAACTACAATCCCACATCCAGTTGTCCAGACTTCTCTTGAAGAGAGTCAGTGAGGGACTCTGTCTAACATGAACTGGGATACTCTGCTAGAGTGTGAGAAGCCTCTGAGTTATGACTCTGTCCCTCCAGCATGTCCTACACATGTATGTGCTGAGGTTCAAATCTTCAGCTCCCATGGTTCTGGTGGAGTTGGATTGCTTGCAGTGGAGCATGTCCACCACATCCTGATTGGACATGGTCTTGTATGTCAGGCATAGGTCACCTGTAAGTATGCGGTATGCCACTGAATAAAGCTGGATTTCCTTTAGTCTGGAAGCATATGACATGTGTTGTAGACCCATGATCTCCTTGGTAAGGTACTTTTGGGGTCTCTCCAGCTGTTGCAAGTGCTGGTTGAGGTACATACCAAATGGGGCTTTGTATTCAATCATGGGCCTGATAAGGGAGAAGTATAGTGGTACAATGACCTCCTGTGATCTGGATGGAAAACCCTTCATGATAAGGTGGGCAAGATAGAAAGTCTTTCTAACCACTTTGGCAACATGGGTGTCAAACGAGATGTCACTATCTACATGTGTCCCCAGGTGTCTGATTTTTATTCTGTGCTCAGTGGGTTGCTGTCTATGTATTGATTTGTGGGTACTTTGTTCCTCCCAAAGGGGATGACTACACATCAGTTGCAGTCAGTTTCAGGCCATGATTCCGGCACCAGCTATCTGTCTTTGTGACGGCATTCTGTAGGATGTGTGTGCCGGCTGATGTATTCACTTATGGTGCCTAGGTTGCAGTCAGCTGCAAACTTTGTCAGCCACAACCCTCCTATGTTTGCTTTCACATCTGAAAAGTAAATGCCAAATAAGAGGGGTCCCAGGGCAGATCTTTGTGGGACACCAGTTGTGACTGGCTTTGAATCTGACAAGGTACCTGCAATGTCGACTTTATGGGTTCTGTTTCTTAGCCATTTTGCAAACTATCCTGTGACATATGATGTTATATTTCATCTGTTGAGCTTGTCTATGATGCCTGCATGGGGTATTGTGTCAAAGGCCCTAGCCAAGTGCAGGTAGGCTGTGTGGACAGCGTAGCCCTCATCAATGGTCCTACTGACAGTATCAAAATAGTCAACTAGGTGCAAAAGGCAGGATCTGCCCTGTACAAAGCTGAACTGGGTGGGATCAAGGGTCTGTAGGTCACCAATGTCACTGTTTAAGAGCTCCATAATGACTCTTTCCATAGCTTTGCAGACAAGGCTGGTTAAGCTTCTGTGGTGGTAGTTCCCAGGGTCTGTGGAGGCATCTCCTTTGTGGAGTCAGACCACTGTTGCTGTACGCCAGTGTTCAGGTACATATCCTGTAGCAAGGCTAAGGTTATATAACATTTGTATATATGGGTTTAGCTCCTTCTGGAGTTCACATAGCATGCAACTGGGGATACCATCAGGTCCCATTGATGCTGTGTTCTTGTCTTTGCTGAGTGCGGCTCTCACATGGACATCTGAGATGACAGTGAGGTTACATTCATCTGTGATAACTAACTTCTGTTGGGGGTGAGGGAGGGGGAAAATTGCACTGAACCTGTCTGCCAGAATGTTGCCAACATCTGTCAGGTCACTGAAATATATGTTGTTGTGTACCAACTCAGAGCATATCTGAGGGTTCCCACCCAGGTGTCTGACATAACTGAAGAAGGCAGTGTGGTTATCTTTATCGTCTTTGGTGTTTATGTCTCAAAGTTGACCTTGGATGTCTTTATGAGAGAATGTAGCTTTTTACTAGTGCTGCTCACAGCTGCCTTCCCTTTAGGAGATGTAGCTCTGGCTTGCATTAGTATCCTTCATCTGTTATACAGTTTGTTTATGGCTGGGGTCCACCAGACAAGCCACTTTCCCTTGGTGGAGAGGGTCATGTTATTATTTGTGATTGCATTGTCCATGCTATCTCGGAGATGTCCGTAGAAAATGTCTGTGAATTAGTCACCATTGTGTGTTGTGGTTTCCACTGGCCCAGTGGGCTTAACGGATACCATCTCAGTCCAAAGAAGTGTGAAGTCAGCTTATGAGGTGTTTGTCACTATACTCTTTGTATTATACTAGCACTGACACAAGTGTAGACAATTTCCCAGATTCCATCAAACAAAACGGACATGCAAAATGTAACACTTCCACAAGAGGGGTAAGCATACTGGATGTGATAATCAGAAATATGTGTACCGGATGTCAAGATGAGAAGTGTATCCCTCACTGGTAAGACCAGCCAATAGAGTACTCACACTGTAGTTACACATCACGACCCCAGTCCCTGGCCAGACTACCACAGTGAAACACATGTATAAAGCATAGCTTGCACCCCTACAAACCAATGTGGAATCCATGAAAAGCCCTGTGTAGGTCCAGAATATGGGACACACTGCACAACATGTTATACAGGCATACCATGAACACAGCCAAGAGTGCTTTGAGTCTGCAATCACAAACAACAAGACACAATGCCATACACCCAGGCATCTGGCATGCTGGACACCATAAATTACTAAACCATTGAAGAGAATGAGGAAGCTACCACATGATAGATCAAACATGAAAAGTGAAGTAATCAGTGATCACTAGTATGGCAATAAAATGTGTCCACACATACAATCCACTAAGGCCAGGCAAAACAAGTATAATCTGTGAATCCAGTGGCAATGTGACACCTGTCCCAAGTACACACACAACAACAACTCACCCCAATAAATACAAATGTATGTGATAGACGCAACCATGTAGCCAAACCGGGGCCTGAGCACCCCCAAATCAGTACTGTCAAAAGTAGTCAGGAGGACAAGGTAACCACATACACCACAAACCCAGTCCACATAGACCTACAACGACTATAAACCAAACACATAAACACAAAAACATTCCCAAAGGCCCTAATTACAAACACACAACACCAACACAAGCCTCCAAAGCAGGCACCCAATAAAACAAACCCCAGACATAGCACATGTAACACATAGTACACAAAGCTGGTGTGCCAAACAGTCACAGGACAGAAGGAGAAACAACATGCCTGGTACAGTTGTAATAGGTGACTCCATAGTGAGACATGCTGCTGTCCCAGGGATGGCTTGCACCTGTTACCCATGAGCGTCTGGATATTGCCTAAGGCTTTTGCAAACTACAGAGATTCTCCCGTAGTCAAGGCCGAAAAGAGCAACCCACCACCATAGAACACAAAACTGGAAAGAAACAGAAGGGTAATGCTGATCAATGCCAGATGTGTAAACCTCAATATGCATGCTCCTGAGGCCCTCCCCAGTATGGAGAACATTGATGTCTGTCCAGTGATACAAACCTGCTGCAAGCCTCGTGACAGCACACCAGCACTACCAGGTAATACCGCATATCATGTGTTATGGCCACAAAACCTGGAACAAAACATAAAAGGAGGGTGAGTATCCATATTCAGCACAGACAGCCATACGTCCAGTTAACTGACAATGCTTATGTCATTGCAGTCCACCCATGTGCAACTAACTGTAGGCAAGACTGCTGTACAGTCTGTAGCATGCTACAGACCACACTCTCACACACAGGAACCCCACCCCACTGTCCTGAAGACGGTGGACAGTATGAATGTACCACCAAATACAAAACAAGGTACACACAAATTACCACATAGGTGGTAAACCATTATGTGTGGAAGGAGTAATCAGGGACCTAGTGACACAAGTGGGCAGTCACCTGTTATGTGACAGTCACATCGCCAATTTGTCTAGGAAGACTGTCTATATTGGACACTGTATCATGAATGGATTCACATCTACGTCAACAAAGGTCATTGTGCCCCTATACTGTTCCCCTATCAGACCATATTGTAATACAATGCCTCATGTGGGATGTACATTACCTGGCACCTGCAGCAGTTAGAAAGACCTCAAAGGTACCTCAGCAAGAGTCAGAAAGGGTCTCAAGTATATCTCATATGCTGCCTGGCTGTAGACACCACAGCCGAATGCAGTCACATACTGCCAACACAGAGGCATTGTATGTCTGTTGTACAAGTCCATGTCCAACACAGAAGTAATGGACATGCTCCACCCCAGAAAAATCAAAGCCATCGGAGCTGTGTGAGTCAGAGATGTCAACCTTAACACATAATCAAATAGGATGTGCTGGAGGGACAGAAACCTAACCCTGAGTCTCTCCACACCCTGGAACAGAATACCACTACATGTTAGGCAGAGACCCTCACTGACACTCTTCAACAGAAAGTTAGCAAAATGGATGGATAATTGTAGGTGTACACTGGGGGGTCTTTACTGTGTCATGTCCAGACAGAGGCACAGCTAAGTAAATCATAAGTGGCCATAATATTCACATAGCAAGGGGTGGCAAAAGCCACATGCACTGTGGCTAGGCTTACAAATGCCCTAGGGTGGATAGCCTAGTATGAACCTATGAACCTATTATGATACAAATTGTACAGGACACTAAGGATAACCCCAATGCTGCTGCAACTGATGGTAGTAAGCATGGTGTGAATTCCTGGATATGCTCTGGATCACACAAATATTACAAACATACCAAACACACACACGTATTGCCAACATACATCCTGACAGGTGCAGTGCAAACCCCCCCCCTCATAATGCCAAATATCTTTCCAGCAGACTGCTGCCTCCCTGACATTATGTCAGCCTTACCACAGGATATGTACCCAAAGAGCAGTGTACAACAACAGTGGGTGTTCTCAAGAAAGGTGTCGCCTGAATGGATACTAAAAACCACCACAGAATCCTGAGAAGCTTGGTCTGCACAGCTATGGAAAGGAACAGCATGTACTGCAGACATAACGATATTGGGGATCTATTGACACCCGACCCTACCCAGTGTGGGTTTATGACGTGCAGACCCCGCCCCTAAACATGTGTGACTCAGTTGAAACAGTGATTGAGGTCACTGATGAGGGCAATGTGGTCCACACAGTGTAGCTGGACCTTGCAAATCCTTCCATACAATACCCTACGTGTTCAATATAGATATGCTCACCAGCTTATATATACACCCCAATGTCACTAGAGGGGTTGCAAACCAGACCAACGACAGAACTGACATGGCCAGACATGCTGCAGCCATGTCAGACTACAAACCACATATAACAGGTATCCCACAAAGCTTGGTCCTGGGACCTTCCCTGTCTGGTATATATGCCCCATAGGTAAAGGCCAACATGTAAGGACTGTGCCTGAACATGTTTGCAGAGGACTACAAGCCGCCTAACATATCTGACACTCCAGCTGACACAAGCATCCCACAAAAGGGCCACATAGAAACAGACAACTGGTGCCATAGCCATGTCAGCATGTGAAATGGAGAAAACTGTATAGTCAACCTCTGTGGATATACAGTAAGTGACCACCAATTACCACATAGGTGTTAACCCATTACATACTGCACATGTAATGACGGACCTGGGTACACAAGGTGATAGATATCCTGCATAGGACAAACATGTGGCTGTAGTGTTAACAGAAACAATCCATATACCAACCTAATCTTGAAGGTTATGACATCTAGATAAGGGGAGGTCATTGTGGTTCTGCAGTACCTCAGCAGACACCTCCATCAACTGTAAAGTCCACAACAGTACCTCACCAGGAGTATCAAAGAGCTGGAACACATGTAATGTGTCGCCTGATTAAACAGAGTGCAACTCCACACACTGCCATGCTGGCCACCCAGACGCAAGCTGTGCCTGATGTAGAAAGCCATGTCCAAGCTGGAATCAATGAACATGCTGCACATTGTACAATCTGAATGGCAGTGAGCTATGCACATGAGGGACCTGAACCCCAGCACTGACATACATAGGACAAGCTGTACTGCATTATCCATAACACAGAAGCCACCCCCACGCATGAGTAAACTACCAGTACAGGTTATCCGTAGAGTCACTCATTGATTCTCCTCAACAGGAATCTTAATGAGTGGATGGGAGATGGTAGGTTTACCCTGGGTATCAATGTTATGTCACAGGTAGACAGAGGCACGGTATACTAAACAAGACATATGTCATGGCAAACTACACTTACAATGTGTCGAAGGACAAACACACTCTCTGACTAGCATTAGAAATGGCCTAGGGCACATCAGTAGTGTTTGCCAATGTACACCTATGTTGTGGAATACACTACTGATGTTGGATGAGGCTGTTGTAAGTAGTTCATATCTGAACATAATGCAACATGGTCAGATAGGTTCATAGGTTCATAGGTTTATACTAGGCTATTTGCCCTAAGGCAGTTATAAGCCCAGCCCAGAGTTTTGTGGCATACGCCACCCCTTATATGGAAACAATACTGTGCCCATTAGTTTGTCGTGCCTCTGTCCAGCAGTGACACAGAGACGATCCCCGGGGTAAACCTATGATCTCCCATCCACAGGTAAAGATTCCCCTTGAACAGAGCCAGTGAGGTGCTCTGCCTCACATGGACCGGGATTGTATTCCACAGCATAGGGAGTCTCTGAGTGGTACATCTATCCCTCCAATATGTCCTACTTATATCCCTGCTAAGGTTTAAGTCACTTGCCCTAGTGGTTCTGGTGGATTTGGCGATTTTGAGGTGGAGGATGTCCATTACTTCCTGGTTGGACATGGCCTTGCATGTCAGGCACATGTCACCTCTGAGCAGACGGTATGTGACTGAAGAGAGCTGGAGTGTCTTCAATCTGGCAGCATATGACAGATGTTGGAGACCCTTTATCCTTTTGGTGTGGGACTTTTGGGGTCTCTCCAATTGCTGCAGATGTTGGGTGAGATACATCCAGAATGGGGCATTGTACTCGATCACTGGTCTGATAAGTGAAGAGTACCGGGGAACAATGACCTCACTAGATCTGGATGTGAATCCCTTCCTGATCAGGTGGGCAATGTAGAAGGTCTTTCTAGCCACGTTAGCAATGTGAGTGTCAGAAGAAAGGCCACTGTCAACCTGGGTCCCCAGGTCCATGATAACCTCCTCTGTGCTTACCGGATTGCCACCTATATGGTAGCTTGGGGTTACCTTGCTTTTCCCGAAGGGTATGACTATACATGTTTTGGCATTTACCGTCAGGCCATGGCTCTGGCACCAGCTATCAGTGTCCGTGAGTCCCTTCTGAAGGATATCCGTGTCTGATGCACTGTCCAGTATGGCGCCCAGTTTGCAGTCATCTGCAAACCTTGTCAGCCAAAGTCCTCCCATGTTGGCCTGTACCTCTGAGAAGTAGATGACGAACAATAGGGGGCCAAGGACTGAGCCCTGTGGGACACCACTTGTGACCGGCTTGGAGTCTGACATAGCACCAGCAACTCTAACCCTGTGGGTCCTGTCCTTAAGCCAGTTTGCAACCCATCTTGTGACATATGGGTTTACATTTAGGTTGGTAGGTTTTTCTACAATACCCGAGTGGGGTATTGTGTCAAAAGCCTTTGCAAGGTCAAGGTAGGCTGTATGGACTGCCCTTCCCTCAGCAATGGCCTTAGTGACTGTTTTGAAGAAGTCAACCAAGTTCAAAAGGCATGATCTGCCCTTGACCAAGCCAAACTGGGACGGGTCCAATGTCTGCATGTCCCCTATATCTTTGTTTATGAGCTCCATTATGATCCTCTCCATAGCTTTGCAGACTAGACTTGTTAAGCTTATGGGATGGTAATTACCAGGGTCCGTAGAGACACCGCCTTTGTGCAGATGTGCACAACTGGACCCTAACCAGGCTGTTGTGCACACTATGGAAATGTAAAGCAGTGATAGGACTAAAGCCCAGGATACTGTCCACCACAGTGAAAGTACTGAACTACTACACTATACAGTACTACAGTGTTAGGTCAGTATGAACGGATGTTGACAATTGTATGCAAAGTATCCCATGCAAAACCTGCAGGCACAGTATAATCCCTGTTGTGTTCACACAAAAAGCATTTGGACAGTAACTACACAACATGGCACAGAACACACAACCATAAACTGGAGATATTTGTTGAAGGTCACACTCATCCACAAATGTGATGGGCTGCAGAGTTCAACATATGGAAAGCTCACACTGGGTATGCTCACACACTTAGATAAATGAGACATCTTTCACACAACATGCCATGGGAAGGCTGAACTGGGCATGCTCACACACTTAGTCCAAATGTTACTCTTAGCAACTGTGAAAACACACCAGAGGATGCTCATTCCCCTTTCGAGACACTGATCATGTCAGCACCCTATAAGTATATCAGGAGAAAAGGAATCTCCCAGTAATCCGAATAGTGCGCTCCGCTAATGCGTCTGTCTCTAGTGTCATAACATAGTTAGGTAGGGGTTTGAATCCGGCAAGTGTGTGTGAAGGGAGATAAGTGTAAGTGTGTATGAAAGGAACATCCCTTTTGGCAACTGTGTAAACACACCACAGGATGCTCATTCCACTTTCTAAACTCTGATGATGTCAGCACCCTATAAGTACATCAGGGGAAAGGAAGCCTCCCAGTAATGCGAATAGCGTGCTCTGCTAATGTGTCTGTCTCTAGTATCATAACATAGTTAGGTAGGGGTTTGAACCCAGCAAGTGTGTGTGAAGGAAGGTAAGTGTATATGAAAGGAACATCCCTTTTGGCAACTGTGAAAACAGACCACAGGATGCTCATTCCCCTTTCTAAACTCTGATGATGTCAGCACCCTATAAGTATATCAGGAGAAAGGAACTCTCCCAGTAATGCAAATAGCGTGCTCTGCTAATGCATCTGTCTCTAGTATCATAACATAGTTAGGTAGGGGTTTGAATCCAGCAGGTGGCAAGTGTGTGTGGAGGGGGGTAAGTGTGTATGTAAGGAGTATCCTTTTTGGCAACTGTGAAAACATACCACAGGATGCTCATTCCCCTTTCTAAACTCTGATGATGTCAGCACCCTATAAGTATATCAGGAGAAAAAAAATCTCCCAGTAATGTGAATAGCACGCTCTGCTAATGTGTCCATCTCTAGTGTCATAACATAATTAGGTAGGAGTTTGAATCCAGCAAGTGTGTGTGAAGGGGGGGTAAGTGTGTATGAAAGAAATATCCCTTTTAGCAACTGGGAAAACACACTACAGGATGCACATACCCCTTTCTAAACGATATCACAATTATTTATGGCTTTTGATTACAGACATGTCACGTGTGTTTTGCCCACACAGAATGCCCATGTGTGCGGGTTGTCTCTCACAATAATGCATGACATTGATTAAACCAGTTACGGCAATGCACACATGATGTATGTGTGTGCCAAATACACATATGTACCTGTGACCTTCAATAGTTACCATGTGTGATGCCTGCCACATGTGAATACATGGTATTTGCACAGGGTAACATTATGACTGTGGTCTTCTGTGCAGGTGCTGCATGTGGGATGTGTATATACAGTGTGAGATGTAGATGCTATCAGCCTAGTAGTGAGGGATACACACCTGGTCTGGGGCATATAGTCTACATGTTGTTGATGAACAGGTGCTGCATGTTTTCACCTGTTGTGGGAGTGGTAAGACGTTGTTCCATAGCAATGCGGTGACCGCATGCTAAGAACAGTTCAGCTAGGGTGTTGTAGCTACAGTAATTCATCAGCATTCAGTAATATGTCAGCATCCCTGGTGAGGGTCTGATGCCAACCAAGGTCAGGGTTCTACCAGCCTGTGTCACTTGCTCAGTGATCCCTTCCATGTTCCCTATCATGTATCCCAGTGAGGGACATCACACATCAGCTGTAGTGGCATGGACAATGACTGAGTCATATGTGTCCATGCATCTGACTGACCTGTATGCTTGTGTTATGTGGTGGACCATAGTGCCCCATGAGCATATCACTGTGACCTTCACCTTGTCCAGCCAGGTGAGCATGTCCTCACTGTACTGGACAATTAAAGTACCTAACACAACCGCAGCAGTAATGTTGTATAGCTGTACAGACTGTGCTTGTTTGGCACACAGGATTTGTGTGCTATTTGTTATGCGTGCTGTGTGCAGGCCTAACGTATGCCTGTGTGCCAGCTGCAGAGGTGTCTGCCAGTCATGCAGGATGCTATCCTTAGGCTCCACGAATGGCCCGGTGTGTTTCCATGCTTGTATTGCTGTCAGTGCAGGTCCACATCAGACTGGTATTGCAGTCACTGTAGTATTTCATGCCACCTGACAGGTTATGCCAGTACTGGGTTCAGAGTGCTTAGTCCACAGTTTGGCCATGTGTTTCCATCTCATACATGTGTTGTACATCCATGGGTAGGGATAGGGTTGACTGTGTACATGTGGCAGCTGTGACATTACTACATGACTCACATATTCCACAACTGTACCATAGAGGTGGCTGACAACTGACCTTTGCACATGCTACCATAGTATTGAGATTGCATTGGTGATTAACAGCACATAGGGCCAATGGTGAACAAGATACATAGGTCCATAGGTTCATACAAGGATATCTGCCCTAGGGCATTTATACACCTAGCCAGAATGTGTGTGGCTTTCACCATGCATTGTAAATCTATCTTGCTATGCCCTTTTCCAAGGTTAGTATACTGTGCCGCTGCCTAACAGTGACACATAAGTGATACCCAGGGTAAACCTACAATGTCACATCCAGTCATTAATATCACTCTTGAAGATAGTCACTGAGTGACTCTGCCTAACCTCTATTGGGATAATATTCCAGAATGAAGGGAGCCTCTGAGTTATGAATGTGTCCCTCCAGCATGTGCTATGTATATCACTCCTGAGGTTCAAGTCTTTCCAGTGTGTATCCTGATGGGATCTGGATATTCTGAGGTGCAGCATGGCCATTAAGTCAGGGTTTGACATGGCTTCATATGTCAGGCACAGATTGCCTATGAAGAGGCAGTATGCCACTGAGTAGAGCTGCTGTTTCTTTAACCAGTCAGTATGTGGCATCTGTTTGAGCCCTTTGATCCTCTTGCTGAGGTACGTATGTGGTCTTTCCAGTTGCTGCAGGTGTCTGGTAAGGTGCATGCCGACAGGGTCATTGTAGTCAATTATGGGCATGATGAGGGATGAGTAAAGAGGCACAATGTCCTCCCCTGATCTACATGTGAATCCCATCATGATGATGTGGCCCATATAAAATGTTTTCCTAACCACTTTGTCCATGTTGTTGTCAAATGGCAGAATGGTATCAACCTGTGTACCCCAAGGTCCATAATTCCTTCATCTGCACTTAATGGATTAACACATATGTGGTACTTTGTGTTTGACAAAGGGGATGACTATACGCTTTTTGACTATGGCTGTGGCACAAGTTGTGTGTTTGCAAGAGGCCCTTTTGGAGGATGCGTGTGTTAGCTGGAGAGTTGATTATGGCGTCCGGTTTGCAGTCATCTGCGACTTGCTCAGCCACAGTACTTCCATGTTGGCCTGTACCTCTGATAAATATATAATGAACATGACAGATCCCAGGGCTAAGCCTTTTGGGACACCACTTGTAACTGGTTTGGAGGCTGACATGGCTCCAGCGATTCTAACCATGTGTGTTCTGCCCTTGAGACACTGTGCAATATCCGTAGTGACATAGGGGTTAATATGTACACTGGTGAGCTTCCCTAGAATGCACAAGTGGGGTATTGTATCAAAGGCTTATGCAAGGTCCAGGTAGGCTGTGTAGACCACCTTCCCCTTGACAGTGGCCTTGGTGACTGTTTCAAAGAAATCAAACAGGTTTGAGAGGCAGGATCTGCCATTAACAAAGCCAAACTGTGTATGGTGACATGTCTGTAGGTCCCCAATATCTATATATATGAGGTTCATGATGATCCTTGCCATAGCTTTGCAGACCAAGCTATTCAGACATATGGGGCGAATAGTGTCCAGGATCCGTTAAGGCACCACCTGAATGTAGAGGGACCACTGTTGCTGTACGCCACTCTTTTGGCCACATATCGTGTAGTGAGGCTGGGATTGAACAGTAGTGTTATGTCTGGGTGTAGCTCTTCTTGGGGTTCATGTAGGACACAGCCTGGGACACTGTCTGGTCCCATTGATGCAGTGTTTATTGCTTTGGAGAGGGCAGCTCTTACCTGAGCATCTGGGATGTCAGGGGGGGGCAGCACTCTGCTGGGAGACATATATGCCCTTTTGGTGTGGTGGGGAGAAGGTAGCAGTGAACCTGTCCACTAGGATGATGGCAATGTCTGTGTGTTTGGTATTTCGTGTGACATCTTGGACTACCTCTGAGCATATCTGGGTATTACCACCCAGGTTCCTAACATAACTACAGAAAGCCTTGTGATTATCATCAGTGTCTTGTGGAATCTTCTCTCAAAGATGGCCTTAGACAATCTTATGAGTGCCTGTAGTTGTCTTCTAATACTCATCAGTGATGCCTTCACATTTTGGGAGTTTGTTGTATCATGTAGTGGCTTCATCCTTCTATTGTATAGTTTGTTTATGGCTGGTGTCCAGCACACAGGACGTCTGCCTTTGGAGGATTGGGTCTTGCTTTCATATGTGATTGCATGATCCATGCATTCCTGAATGTGTCCATAGTGTGGTTGGGGTTTGGCATAATGGTTAAGGTGTTTGCCTTACAAACACAAAGTGCAGGGTTTGATTCTCAAATGGGATAACTGGCTAGGCTTAAATTGACCCTCAAGGATAGTTTACCTATTTGTATATCTGCTGTGGCTCAGTGGTAATTCATGCAGTCTAGTATTTCCAAGGTCCGGGGTTTGAGACTGACAGGGGTATTTTAACTGGCTAGGCTTAAAATGGCTCACAAGGGCAGTTAGCCTAGTACTAACCTATGAACCTATGAATGCCTTTATACAGGTATCTGCAGTCTGGTCCATATTTTCAACAGGCCTGGGGGCTTTGAATGTTTCCACATCATTTATGAGGAGTGTGGACATGCTTGACATGAGCTGTTGACTGACGTCCCGCCCACCAGACTGAGCAAGGTGAGGGTCACATTTAGCTACCTGTCGGGTGATAGAATGTGCCACATAACACAAGCACACAGGTCACTCCACAGCAAGTACAAGTATGAGGCAGTCATTGTCCATGCTGGTGTGAACAACCTGAGACGTACCTCCCTGGACCACATGGAAAGAGACACAGAGGAGCTCTTACAGCACCCTCTCAAACTCAGGACTCCCACACAGCCTTCATGCTGACACAGGAGAGTATAGATTTCTCTGCAAACACCATCATACTGGGTGGCGTCAGCTACCCAAACATAGACTGTGAACATTACTCAAGCCACAATACCCAAGCTCTAGGGTTCCCATAGTTCAGACACTCTTTAGCTATGGAACAGGTAGTCAACTTTCCCACAAGAGGGGCAGATATACTAGACCTGATCATCACAAACATGAGTACAAAATGCTCACCACTTGAAGTATATCCCTCATTGTTGCAATCGAACCATATACTAATCACACTGGAGTACTGGATCCCCCACATATGCAAACCTCAAACACATTGATGTGTGTGTGGGAAATGCCCCTATTAGCAACTGTGACAGTACACTACAGGATGCAGATTCCCCTTTTGAAACACTGATGATGTCAGCACTCTATAACTATATTACCTGACTTAAAGCTCTCCAGTAGTTCGTATAGTGCGCTCTGCTAATGCGTTTTTCTCTGGTGTCATAACATCATTAGGTAGGGGGTTGAATCCTGCAAAGGGAATGTATGAGTGGGGTTTGTGTGTGTGCATAATGCTGTGAGGGAAAAGTGACTTTTGCCAACTGGGAAAACACACTACAGGGTGCACATCCCTCTTTCTAAACACAGATGATGTCAGCACCCTCTAAGTACAGCATTACAAAGGATTTCTCCCACTAATGCAAATAGCACACTCTGCTAATGTGTCTGCCTCTAGTGTCATAACACAGTTAGGTAGGGGTTTGAATCTTGCAAATGGAAAGTATGTGTTTTACTGTGGGTGGGGTTAGTGTGTGTGCACAATGGTGGGGGTGGGATGTGGCTTTTGCCAAATGGGGCTATGCACTACAGGGTGCACATTTCCCTTAACAAACAGTGATGCTGACAGCACCCTATACAAACAAAACAACAAAAGAGAAGGTGTTGGTACCAATAACGCATGTAAGATAACACTTCTTCAAGTAATGTCCACAAAACGAAGTAGGATAAACGAACAATCATTTTACTCTATACAAACAACATGACAACAGACAACTGCCAGTACTCAGTATAGTGCTACATGCTACTGTAACACGCACATGTACCAGAATATACCTAGATAGTGTTTTGAAGCCTGAATGTGGCAAGTGTGTGGATGTGGGATGTTTCTGTGTGTGCATTTCCGTATGGAAAACATGTTTGATGTGGCAATCAGGGTACCACAGTACCTGATGCACATAACACTTTTAAACTAATAAGGTTGCCTGCACCTGCGAGTACAGGTAGAGAGGAGGAAATCGGTAGTAATCCACATAGTGCATTTTTCAAATGTGTACCTGTCATGTATAGACAGCTACTCATGTAGGGTAATAAATAATGGGAATGGCAGGTGAGCGTGTGCATGTGTGGGGGTAGCAGGGTGTGTGTAAATGCATGTGTGACAGAACAGATACATATAGCTGAATCTACATAACAGCACATGATGCACATTCCCATAGTCAATGGTAGCATGTGATGGTGTGCAGCTGGTACACTTTGGTAAGTAGTATGGGTGCAGATAACAATTCAGGACATTCATACAGTTACTGCAGCAGGAATGCTAGGATATACACACAATCATAGTGGAACAGTGAACAGTTACCAACATGTTACTACTAATACACATCTATGTAGTCACCCTGTGCATCAGCAACATGTTTACCTTTTCCTGCACCAATGTTGTAGTATGCAGGAGGTGGCACAGTGTCATCATATGCACAGGGTGTGGGTTAGGTATGCCCAAGCCAGCCACTGGTAACACCAATTGACATGTGTGTGTATGTGTGTTTGTGAGGGGCAGCAGTACAGGGTGGACCAGTGTTGGTGCAGTGTGTGTGTGTATGTGTTTGCCCTAGGTGTTAAATTTCTGCATGTGTGTAAGCACACAGTCCCACATAATGGCTGCCATGTACAGGGTTTTGTGGACAGCCACAGACTGCACCTGTCAGGTCATCCAGATCAGTGTCTGTGGGCACGGACACGGTACCTGTGCCTGGCAGGGGTGCTACGGACCGTATCCGGTACTAACCCAGACTGGGTACTGTCATCGGAAGTGGGGGGGTGTTGACTGGACACAGTTCCCTGTTGGGACTGTCCAGAGCTACGTGCACGTGGTCTCCTGGGGCATCCTGATGACAGCACAGACCCAGCATTGCTGGGGCTGGTGCTGGCACTTGAGGTGCGTGAGTGGGCCTGTTGTCGTCTGCGGCCACTGCCAGCTGGTGCTGTTGCTGGCATACGGCCACGTCGACATCGCAAACGCACACCATCGCCCTGGCCCATGGAAATCTGGTTGTGGAGCAGCTGTTGTATGTCCCCACAACATCTGTCAACGACATCTGTGAAGTTACGAATAGTATTCGCAACGTCACGCATGCCGTGACCCCCTCCTCCTAACAACAAATTCAAACACATGTGAGTGATGCAACCATATACCAAACTGGAGGCTAGGCTCTCTCTACTCAATACTGCCATAACCAGTCAGGTGGAGAAGGAAACCACACTCACTACACTTCCAGTCTCACATAGACCTACCACGACAGCAAAACTAACACATAATCACACAACAACATACTCAGAGGCTCAGACTACAGATCTGCCTATGCAGCAGAGACCTCCAAAGCGGACACCCAAGCAACCACTACCACAGAAACAAACACATGCAACACATATCTCACAAAGCCAATGTGCTGAACACTCACAGCCCTTAACAGTAAACAACACACCTCATACACCTGTAATAGGTGCCTCTATCATCAGGCACACTGACATCACGTTCACCAGGCTTAGCGAGGAGAGGGTCACAGTGTGCAGCCTGTCGGGCACTACGACCCGCCACATAACACAAACACTCAAGTAACTCCAAGGCAAGTACAGGTATGACTCACTCAATGTCCATGCTGGTGTGAATGACCTGACACATACCTCCCTGGACTACATGACATGAGACAGAAAGGAGCTCTCTGAGCATGTAGCCCATGACAGTATGACCCTGACCTTGAGTAGAATCTTACCCTCACCAAGAATGATGCCACAATATCAAGGCAAGATGATCCCTTTCAACAATTGAATGAAGTACTGGTGTCATTCACAGGTGAGCCAATGCCTGTCATCTTGGGGTGATATGCTGTACAAGCCACGATGCTTTGCTAGGGACAGCTTGCACCTGTCACCCTGGCCTTTGGATTTTGGCAGAGGCTCTTGCTACACCCATAGTGCCTTTATTAGGCAAGGCTCATAAGGCAAACCCACATCCATACGTATCACAAAGGATGTGGAACTAAGAGTGATGCTACTCAACACCAGAAGTCTGGACCTCAGGATACACGCACTCAAAACTCTACTTAGCATTATGGACATTGATATCTGTGCAGTAACAAAAACCTGTTTCAGGTTTCCCAGGAGCACACCAGCACTAACAAGTTATACCTGTTACCATTCTTGTCGGCCCCAACACTTGGACCAGACAACAAATGAGGGGAGTATCAATATTCATCGCAGATTCCCACACCTCCACATTGGTGGCAAAGTACCACATAGGTGTTAAGCCATTGAGTACAGAAGACGTAATTGGGGACCTGGGGAACAAACTTGATAGCAATCTGTCATTTGTCAACCACATGGCCAACGTGGATTGAAAGACATGTTATATAGCCCAGCTAATCATGAAGGGATTCACATGTACGGCAGGGGAGGTCATTGTGCCTCTTTACTCATCCATCATCAGGCCTATAATTGAGTACAATGCACCTTTTGGGATGTACCTAACCAGACACCTACAGCAACTGGTAAAGCCCAACAGTACCTCATCAAGAGGATCAAAGGGCTCAAACAGATGCCATATGCTGCCCAGTTAAAGAAAATCCAGCTGGACTCAGTGGCATACTGCCTGCTCAGAGGCAATCTGTGCCTGCCATATACAGCTATGTCCAACCCAGAAGTAATGAACATGCTGCACCTCAGGAAATCAAAGTCCCATACAGCCACACGCTCAGGAGACCTGAACCTTAGCACTGACATAAATAGGACATGCTGGAGGGGCATATTCCTAACCCAGAGGCTCCCTTCACTCTGTAATGAACTCACAGTACAGGTTAGGCAGAGTCCCTCATTGACTCTCTTCCATAGGAATCTGGATGAGTGGATGGAGATCATAGTTGTACCCCGGGTATCACTTCTATGTCACTGTTAGACAGAGGCACAGTATACTAACCTCGGAAAAGGGCATAGCAGCATAAATTTTAATTGGGTGGCAAAAGACAAACACATTCCACTAGGCTTATCAATGCCCTAGGGCAAATAGCCTAGTATGAACCTATGGACCTATGTGTACTGCTATAGTACTTCTGCCATATGTTGCATGTGTGTGTGTTGTGGGGGATGCACAGGTAATGGCCAGATATTTCTGCACAGGCAACATGTCTGAAACACTCTGGGTGTTCATCCCTACATACTGTATGTGTGTTGCCATCCAACCCTGTGATGTGGACACACATTACTCAGCCTGGATATACATATCCCAACAACACCACAAGCACAGTACACTACCTTGCTATGTATGCATGTAATTACACAGTTATTCACTAGTTAGGACTGTGATGCTATCCATGCAGCCCACTGGGCCAGTGGAAGCCACAACACACACTGCTGGCCCCTTTACAAAAGCTTACCACAGACATCCCACATAGTGCATGTACTGTGCACACACATATATAACCCAGACTGTATGCACACCACTTATTTATCCTGTCCAGTGGACTACAGATACAGGCACATTGTATAACAATAGCAGGAGGCTACTGCAGCACAGGGCAGATTCACATGAAGGCAAGGCATCTGTGGTTAGCAGTGTTAAGATGCTTCACATTCACCACATGCACAGATATTGGCAACATTGTTGCAGACAGTTTAGGTTCAGGTACCCCCCCCATTCTCCTACACAAGTGGAATTAGTTATCACAGATGACTGTAACCTCCCTATCATCTCACATGTCCAGGTGAGGGCCACCCTCAACATTGCAGAACACATAGCATCACTGTTACAAAATGGTATCCCTGGATGTGTGATACGTTCACCCCTAGAGGACATAGCACCACATTACAGACTGATATTAATCCCTGGCCATACTACAGGATATGTACCTGAACAGTGCCATACATACACAGTGGTCCCACACCAATGAGGAGGAACCTCTACTGACCATGGGAACTACTGCATCATATGCATAACTGGCCTTGTGTTCTAAGCTATGGAAGTTTTAAGTATGGACAACATGTACAGCAATATTACATATGTATATATTTCAGGACTATGTACACACAACCTATCTCATGGACATACCTATAGATAGTGAACTATGATACATTTGGAGGTGTCACAGTAAACGCAGTATTAACCTGCTACTTTGCATTACCTGTGTTTGTGGCAGCTGTTGCTGTGTCAGTGGTGCTGCTTGCTGCTTGCTGTTTGCTGCTGCTGCTGGTTTTGCTGCTGGCTGTCTTTATTTCTGTTTTGTTCTCTCTCTGTCTCTCTCTCTCTTTCTCTGTCGGTTTTGTGCAATGAATGTATTGCATGTGTGGAGTGTGGGTACTGGATGCTTTTGTAGGTATCTGCATAGGTCCATGTGATGGCCTCTGCACCAATTGTAAGGCAGCATTTGCTAATTGCATGCAGCCAGTTGTCTACTGATTGCATGTCTCACTGTGATTTCAGGACAGTGCTATAAAAGGGTATGTGAGATAGGCGTTGCCCTTTCAGATTGTAAGGGCGTGGACCATGCTGGTATGCTGTTGACAGTGTTCTGTGAGTGTGAAGGTTAGTCGTCTCTCATGCTTCATGCTGTGTTGTAAATTCAGGTTGCTGCATTTCTCTCACCTGTTCCCTGTAGTGAGTGTGTATGCATACTGACACCTACAACTATATTTCATATGTATTGCTATATATATATATATATATATATATATATATATATATATATATATATATATATATATATATATATGTGTACATATACATGCTGTCATATATGTACATTAGCTGACATTATTGGGTACAAGCTAACAATTAGCAGGGCTGTTTCTGTTAACACTACACTAGTATGGGAATCCAGTAATTGGGACAGTAAAAGTCTGCCTGACATGCTTTGGGTAGTACACATACTATATTGCCTTTATCTTCATTCCTACTATTATATGTTCCACTTATTTTAGCACTATATTCCCGTATGAGAGTCATGGCTTACTGGTAGGTCATACAGACTAGTGTTACAATGGTCTTGTGGTAGGGCCTACTAGTATGCTTATATTTTGCTTTCAAATTGAGTACAGGGCCTATCAATCAAAGTGCTGGAGGCACCTTTAAGCAGTTAAGGGGTTAGTAGGTCTCACAGGAGTCAGGCTGTGTTGCAGGTCCTGGTTGCTGCATTTATCTTCACTGTTTCCTGCAGTGAGTGTGTATGGATACTGACACCTACCACTATATTTCATATGTATTAATATATATATATATATATATATATATATATATATATATATATATACATATATATATATGTATGTGTACATATACATACCTTCATATATGTACATTACCTTACATTATTATGTACAAGCTAACAATTAGCAGGGCTGTTTCTGTGAACACTAAACTAGTATGGGAATCCAGTAATTCAGGCATTAAAAATCTACCTGACATGCTTTGGGTAGTACACATCCTATATTGCCTTTATATTGATTCCTACTATTACATGTTATATATATTTTAGCACTATGTTCTTGTATGAGAGTCATGGCTTAGTGGTTGGTCATACAGACTAGTGTTACCAGAGTCCTGGGTTTGAGACTGACAGGAGGAATTTATTTTTCTTTCAAACTGAGTATAGGACCTGTCAATCAAAGTGCTGAAGGCACCTTTATGCAGTTAAAAGGGTTATTAAGTCTCACAGGGGCCAGGCTGTGTTGTAGATTGTGGTTGCAGCATTTATTTTCACTGTTTCCTGTAGTGAGTGTGTGTGAATACTGACACCTACCACTATATTTCACATGTATTAATATATATATATATATATATATATATATATATATATATATATATATATATGTGTGTGTACATATAATACTTTCATATATGTACATTACCTTACATTATTATGTACAAGCTAACAATTAGCAGGGCTGTTTCCGTGAACACTAAACTAGTATGGGAATCCAGTAATTCAGGCATTAAAAATCTACCTGACATGCTTTGGGTAGTACACATCCTATATTGCCTTTATATTGATTCCTACTATTACATGTTATATATATTTTAGCACTATGTTCTTGTATGAGAGTCATGGCTTAGTGGTAGGTCATACAGACTAGTGTTACCAAGGTCCTTGGTTCGAGACTGACAGTGGATATTTATTTTTCTTTCGAAATGAGTATAGGACCTGTCAATCAAAAGTGAAGGCACTTTTAAGCATTTAAAACCAGGTCTTCGCTCGTTTACGCGGAGCTCACGCATGCGCACTGGCGTTGAGCTCCGCGCACACAGGCGCACACCCGCGCTATTTTCTTTGAAAGAAAAGAAAAAGGGGTGACAGGAAAGTGGTGAAAAAGGGGTCACAAAGAGGATAAGACAGTAGGGAAACAAGCTTGGAATTTGCAGGAAGGATGTAGGTGAGGCCCATAGCTGCCCATGTCTTTCTCAGCAACAGCTGTGCATTTGTATGCAATTTGGTGTGAAATTTGGAACCTTCCACCCCTGAGAGAGGTGTCAGGACAACATTAATACCTGTTGTACAGCCAATTGTAGTTAACAGTTTCAATGTCCAGCGGACATGTGTGCAACATGGACAGCTATGTATGGGGCGTAATTTTTTTGTGGGTACAGAGTGCCCTTTTTTTTTTTTTTATCAGGTGAGAGTGGTATGTCAGGTGAGGTAGTCAGTATAGCTGGGGAGGTAGGTTGGGTAGGTTAACAGACAAGACAGACAAGACGCATACAGGGGCGGTGTATGACACATGTGGGGGGGTTACACAATTGATGGGGACGGAGGTTGGGATATCCAAGACACATGAGCCCAGAGTCCTGGGTTTGAGACTGACAGGAGGAATTTATTTTTCTTTCAAACTGAGTATAGGACCTGTCAATCAAAGTGCTGAAGGCACCTTTATGCAGTTAAAAGGGTTATTAAGTCTCACAGGGGCCAGGCTGTGTTGTAGATTGTGGTTGCAGCATTTATTTTCACTGTTTCCTGTAGTGAGTGTGTGTGAATACTGACACCTACCACTATATTTCACATGTATTAATATATATATATATATATATATATATATATATATATATATATATATATATGTGTGTGTACATATAATACTTTCATATATGTACATTACCTTACATTATTATGTACAAGCTAACAATTAGCAGGGCTGTTTCCGTGAACACTAAACTAGTATGGGAATCCAGTAATTCAGGCATTAAAATCTACCTGACATGCTTTGGGTAGTACACATCCTATATTGCCTTTATATTGATTCCTACTATTACATGTTATATATATTTTAGCACTATGTTCTTGTATGAGAGTCATGGCTTAGTGGTAGGTCATACAGACTAGTGTTACCAAGGTCCTTGGTTCGAGACTGACAGTGGATATTTATTTTTCTTTCGAAATGAGTATAGGACCTGTCAATCAAAAGTGAAGGCACTTTTAAGCATTTAAAACCAGGTCTTCGCTTGCTTACGGAGCTCACGATGCGCACTGGCGTTGAGCTCACAAGACACAGGCTTACACCAGCTATTTTCTTTGAAAGAAAAGAAAAAGGGGTGACAGGAAAGTGGTGAAAAAGGGGTCACAAAGAGGATAAGACAGTAGGGAAACAAGCTTGGAATTTGCAGGAAGGATGTAGGTGAGGCCCATAGCTGCCCATGTCTTTCTCAGCAACAGCTGTGCATTTGTATGCAATTTGGTGTGAAATTTGGAACCTTCCACCCTGAGAGAGGTGTCAGGACAACATTAATACCTGTTGTACAGCCAATTGTAGTTAACAGTTTCAATGTCCAGCGGACATGTGTGCAACATGGACAGCTATGTATGGGGCGTAATTTTTTTGTGGGTACAGAGTGCCCTTTTTTTATCAGGTGAGAGTGGTATGTCAGGTGAGGTAGTCAGTATAGCTGGGGAGGTAGGTTGGGTAGGTTAACAGACAAGACAGACAAGACGCATACAGGGGCGGTGTATGACACATGTGGGGGGGTTACACAATTGATGGGGACGGAGGTTGGGATATCCAAGACACATGAGCCCACAGATGGCAACAGTGGAACTGATATCCCCACCCATAGGCAGTTGCCTCTGTTCCTTCACAGCCCAGGACGGGGCTGTGCTGGGGGCTGTGCAGGCGGGACAACGGGCAAGCCCGTAAGCTGTGCCACCCAGGCCTCAAGCTGGCGTAGGGGCCCAAGAACAGAGTCTTGGATCTCCCTTCGCACCACAGACCGGACACCTTGGAGGGTGAGTGGACGTGCTCCTCCGGCCACGCTTGCAAAGGGGGGACGGGCCCCATCCCCTGCAGCGCTTCCACCTGAAGGTGGCACAGGGCCACCGGAGGAGGGTCCGGCCTGGGCACTAGTGCCAGGTGCAGTCGCCAGCTGAGGTGGGAGAGGTGGGTCCGCTGGGACCTGCCTTCCCAAGCGTTCTAGGTTTGTGTGTATGTTATGTTAGTTTGGGTTAGTGGCATATTATTCCATTCAAATTAGTTGTAACAGCATGCATTGGTATTCCCATTAAACAAACACCCAGATATTAACACCATTGAACAACGGGCATATCAATATCACATGCATTATTTGAACAGAAATACACAATCAAACAACATGCAGGGTTGATTAATGGCAACAGGCCATCAGGTTTGCAGGTTTGCAGGTATGACCAGGGCACATGCAACAACAGACATGCATATATTTTTGAAACAGGACAAATGTCCATGGTTAATGAAATGTTCACATACCAATATTTGGTGGGTTTTTTAATTTGCAATTATAGGGTGGGGTGGAGAAAGAAAATGATGACACATTCATAAATTATACATTGATATACATTTGTAATAGAAACACAATTAACTTGTGGGTGATAGTTTCCAAATGATTTTTACTTGACTGTCATGCTAGACCTGTTACAGATACATCACTATCCTAGTTATTTTGAATTTGATCAGATACATCATCCTGCTACACTTTGATGACAGGGCAGGGGACAACTATGGATGTTTAGTATGTCAGACAATCATTCATTCTATCTGCAAATTGCTGACTGTGAGCACCATATACAGATTTTGGCCTGAACATTCAAGAGTCAGACACACTGAAATCAGTTTGGGATGTTAAGTTTTAATTCCCACATGCATTTAGTTCTACAGAACCACACTGAAACTTATATATTCAGGTGTTATTACTACTTTATTCATTGATACATGACCCTTTCTGTCACTCTCACACATCCTGCAATTTCACAGTTCAGGTTGGTACTTCTAGGCTTTGTTCACATATTAGAACTGTGGGGATTCCAACACTTTCCAGCAGCCTCACTTCTGTCATGATTCAGCATTTCAACAGGGGATATATCTCACATGTGATTACCTCAGATTCTGAAGCTGTACTCTTGAGACTACTGCAGGTTATACTACATTTAATTAATGGTGGGACATCTGTATTACAGCACTATTTATTTCTATCACTTATATTTCCAATTTCACTTGCATACTGATGAACTTGTTGCAGCCATACCTGCAGACTTTTACTTGCTGCTTGCACATTCTATTACTTTTAAGCAATACACTGCAGTGTTCTGCTATATGCTACACTATAATATTTATTTACAAGTACTAGGTGGGGTTACTAACCTGCATGGTGGCGCATCCGCACCAGTCTGCGGTCATGTGTCTCTCGATTCATAGACCGGACACCTGCAGCTGTAATACAAAACAAGTAATATTGGGATACACATCTCCATGGTATCAGCTAGTTGAATTCCTTACATACACAGGTAAAATGTAACTTACTCAGTAGTGGGGTGTTGGGCATATCACGGGCCTCCTGGATCCATTGGGTCAACTGGTCTTGCTTACGTCGCTTCAGGTCCGCATGGTGGTGATGGACCTGCTCACCAGTGCGTGGAATCCCAGTAGCACTAGTAAGATCATGAGCCAACTGGTCCCATGCCTCCGCCCTGTACGCTCCCCATGAGACCTGGCCCTGCATGAGTTGGGCCTCATGATGGTGAACTAGGAGCCAGACCATGTATCTGGACTCCTCAACGCCCCACCGCTGTGCTCAAAAGCAACGTCCCTCCCCTACTCCACTCATTCTGCCTGCAGGTGTATTCTACAATCGTTTATGCTGTGTATTCCAGCCTATGGGGCTTATATATGCCGATTTACCCGCACATTTCTATGATTGGCCGGTTTAGAATTGTATCTACTTCACAGAAACTGCTTTATCATGCTCCATTTTGGATTACATCCTATATATATGCTATTTCTGCATTTCTAAGTACTGCTGTCATGGCTTAGTGGTTTAGTACCTTGACTCTAATGCATGGTATCCTGGGTTCGAATCTGACCACTGAATTTTAATTTTTATGACTGTCTGGAAATGACTTCAGGACCTGTCAATCAAACATGCCAAAAGCACTTTTAAGCACTTAAAACCAGGTCTGCGCTCGTTTGCGTGGAGCTCACGCATGCGCACCGCCGGTTAGCTTGTGGGCGCGTCGCGCAAACGGTGTGCGCTGGGTTACACCTTAATTGGCTAGTAACACACATGTTAAACTAAGCACAGCTAGTTGCACACAGTTTGAGCCTGTTAAACCAGTGCTTAGCTCTGAGCAAGCAATTTGCAGTTTGTGAAACACTACTTAGCTACGGGCACTCTGTCTCACTGCAGTTTAGCTATCAGTACATTTCTAACAATTTTTATTCTTGTATTACTTGGAAATATATGCTCCATTTCATTCCATTTTACAAAAGGAAATACTTTTACATTTGTACAATACTGTCAGGGGCCTTTTTAGTGCTTATTTACAAAAAAAAAAAGGGTGTTGTGTGGGCTCGAACCTTGCCTGCCTGCTCTCAAGCCGACAACTCTACCGCTCTGCTATTACTTCTTGGCTTACTTTGCATATTTAGTTCTTATATCCTTTTCCACTGATTGCTAACTGTAGTTGCGCTAGTAGCACACCCGCGCACACAGTAGCAAACATTTACCGGGTTTAAAAAAAATAAAACAGTTTTTATTTTCATTTTATAACATCTGTTCACTCTTTACATTGCTGGTCTGTGGGGGCATGTGTTGTGTAGTGTGTTTCCATGGCCTTTCTCGTGGCTGTTTACTTTCAGCCATTATAGACTTCCGGGGGCGTGTCCGCTTGCAGGGCTTAGCCAACAGACACGCCCCCTACTGTCTTGCACAGTCCGTGTAAGAGTTACAGTGTGATTCAGCATGCCTCATGCACCTCATGCATATGCATGACATGCTGACATCACACCGTTTAACTGCAGCCTCCATGTAAGAGTTATAACTCTTACATGGAGGCTTCCTGAATCTGGCCCATCATTTTCTTACCTAATAATAAAGAACAATTATGGATAACTTTAAATGAAGTTTTGTTCCATCTATGTTTAAATGTACATTTTGTAACAGGTTTACCTTATCAAATGGAATGTGTCCAAGTTAAATGGTAACTACTATTGTGGAGATTACCGTATGCATTTATTAAATGGTCTTAGGTTATCAGTCAAATGATTTGTCTTCTTTTTTAAACGTGAATAAGTTGTTGATTTATTTAGCACTTATGAAGTTGCGGGTAGCAGAGAAACCAGTTTACTACTAATACATTTTAGTGAACTATATTCTGGTTGTTAATGTTTTTGGTATGTTTGGTATGGATATTTATTACATATGCACCAGGTAAGGTTTTGACTCTATGCACTTTTGGTGTGTGTGTGTGTGTGTGTGTGTGTGTGTGTGTGTGTGTGTGTGTGTGTGTGTGTGTGTGTGTGTGTGTGTCCGCTCGAGCGTGCGCATGTATATTTATATATATATATATATATATATATATCACAACACCCAGCGAAGAAAGGAGCTTTATCAGTCCACTTCAGACCAAGTCACAAATGTTAAAAACAAGCCTCTACCAACAATGCAAATTTAACAGAGACTTACTGCCAAACGACACATCAACTGCAGAGAAATCCAAGTTCAAATTGCTGTGTGCCACTTGATGTCAATATTCAGAGTATGAATCCAGAGTATTAGAAAAGGACACAGAAGTTCAAGAAGCGGTGTGTGTGACCGTGAAAGCGCTCATTCCTCTGTTTTATGCTATTAAAGTTTTTACTTCTACAACCTTGGACCTGGGTATTGTTGGCATATTTGATATTGAAAAGCAACTCTGGGATTTGATTCACAAGTGGAACTTCTGTGTCGTTTTCTAATACTCTGGATTCATACTCTGAATATTGACATCAAGTGGCACACAACAATTTGAACTTGGATTTCTCTGCAGTTGATGTGTCGTTTGGCAGTAAGTCTCTGTTAAATTTGCATTGTTGGTAGAGGCTTGTTTTTAACATTTGTGACTTGGTCTGAAGTGGACTGATAAAGCTCCTTTCTTCGCTGGGTGTTGTGATATATATCTCAGGGATTCTTTGTTTGTTAAAATATATATATATATATATATATATATATATATATATATATATATATATATACATGGGTGTGGTGATCGATCGTAAAGTGGTAGAAGCGCTAGTCAGGCATATCTAATTGAAACATTTTTGGACTCATGTTAAATCTTATCCTGGAGTTGTGGGGAGCTTGGCTATTGAAAAACTGTGGACTTCCCTCTTGATGGACTCATGTTAACGTCTACCTGGGAGTTGCAACAGGTTGTTTTTCAAGCAGGTTTTTTGTTACTCATTCATTAAAGTGGTTGTTTGATATAATGGTTCATATATTTGAAGGAGGAAAGGCTGCCAGATAAGACATATACACATATTGTATGTGGTTTATATTGTCGAATGTTAGTTGATCAACCACTTTCCACACGCAGAATCTCAGTTAGAGACAGGACTCAGGAGGTAGGGAGTGGGAGAGACAGCTGGTCAGGCAGATCTCTTCTTTGACCCTAAAGTTCCTACACCCCCCCCCCAATATCAACCACAGCTGCTTAATGCATAAGAAAGCAAGCTTCAATATACATGGTAATCCCCCATAACAATTCCATATTAGGCAAGGCAGCATGTGTTATCTAGGCTTAAACTCCACGGGTGCTACACCAAATGCTTCTGCTACATGTTACCCAAGCAGTGAACAAGAGCTTTTCCCCTTTCCTCATGATGAGTGAGCCTGCAGTGGTCACTCACTCCCATCCTCCCTGGCCAACCCCTCTAGCATCCATGCCATCACTCAACACTGATCATCCGGGTCACATTCATAACAGTTTTCTTTTTATGAGAAAACTCCAGTTCAACTTTACAGCAATGAGTTATAAGTACACATTTTTTATTTACCACCACCTACATATTAACAATACGACTACTTTCCAGCTTCTGCCTTTGAGTTTTATACTTTAAGAAGGCAAAATCATATTCTCTGCTAACTGCCTTTCTTAAAGCCATCCTATCTCCTAACTGCCTTAAGTCTCTTAAAGAACATGCCTTATTTTAAAGTAATATCAGTCACAAGCGTTCAGGTGTTACATATATCTATGATTACTGGACATTCCCTATGCTCTGTTATAATATATAAACCCCCACCGGCACACACACACACACACACACACACACACACACACACACAATCACGTATGTATATATATAATTCATTTACATTTTGTTGACCATGTTGAGGGACCCAAGAGATAACAATGACAACAACTATATAAAAATGAAAACAAATCAACATGTGAATGGTAGAATATTACAATTCAAACTCAAAGATGAAGCTAAATAGATGGGCAGATAGTAGTAGCAGCTAATAAAACTGTCACTTAACTAATGATCTTACAAACTACAAAATAATAAAAAAGAACCAGAATGCTCAACAAGCTATATTTTCACAACACTAAAAATAATTCAGTGTTTCATTCACATAAACTCAAAGGACCAAAGCAACAAAACTGTTTCTATTCTGTGAAATATGAAGATCATTCAGCTTTCAGCACTAAGGCTTTCAAAACCATTTTTTCAGAAAGCTTTTCAACTTCTTGACTGTAACAGTTCTCTCTGTTGGCCATTAATTATCCATGGACTGCAGTATGTTAATGAGGGTTTTAACAATATTCCAGCATCCATCAAAAGCAGTCTTTCTCACTATTATTTGTCACCGATTCACTCACGGAGTTCCCTAATTTAGGTAGGTTTCACAAAACTTTGCACTTAAACACAGAGGTGTAGCTGGCTCAGTTATCTCCCTGTGCCAATGCCACAAGCCAGCACCCCACCCCACTTCCATGCAATAATATGATCACTTATTATTACAGTTACATCCAGCCCCCCCCCCCCACTAGCTGTTCCACTGAAGAGCAGAGAAAAAAAAGTTCACTGTAATAACTCAGATTATTATAGCAATAACCCACGCCTGGGTGTGGGTAATGCTAAATTTACCCACGGTTGGCGTGGTTTGGTCCGGTGAGCCCAAGGGACCAAACAAAGCCAACCGTGGGTAAATTTAGCATTACCCACACCCAGGCGTGGGTTATTGATATTATACCATGACATTATTTAAGAAAAGAAACTATTACTTTTCTTAAATAATGGCATAGTATAATGCCTGTTTGCTGCCCTTCCGCAGATGTCTGGCATCCGCGGCAGTTCTGATGTACTGCGTGCCTGCGCTGTGGGCAAAAGCAACGGAGAAAGCAAGATCTCCGTTGCTTTTTTTTAGTGTTTCGCTATGTTAAATGAGTCCGTTGCTTATTTTAAAACTGTCTCGCTATGTTAAATTCATTTAACATAGCGAAACACTAAAAAAAAGCAACGGAGATCTTGCTTTCTCCGTTGCTTTTTTTTAAAACACTGTCTCTCTATGTTAAATGGGTTTAACATAGCGAGACAGCTTTAAAATAAGCAACGGATCTCTGTTGCTTATTTTAAAGCTGTCTCGCTATGTTAAACCCATTTAACATAGCGAGACAGTGTTTTAAAAAAACGAGTTATACTAATGGAAAAAAGTCCGGGCGACTGGACCTTTTCCCATTAGTATAATTCGATTTACAATGGGCACGCTGGCCAATCAGCGTGCACGTTTTGGGGGGGTCATGGTATAATACAGTTACGTCCACCCCTGGTAGCTCTTCAACTTTAGAGCAAAAAAACACAAGAAAGTTACTATGCACTGAGCATAAGCAGTGAGGTTTTTATGATCAGTGAAACCAGTGATGCAACACCCAATTTACAAAAAGTATTAGGAAGCAATGAACCACTGGTTTAAACAAACCTGTGAATAACTGCTGCATGTCAAACATCTGGTGATCAGTCCCATTTTGGAGGTGATATCCATGAGAAACACATGGTTATACCACTAATTAGGAAGCAGGTATGCCAAGCTGCTGTAGCATGCCAAACAGCCTAATTAATTATTCAAGAGGGCTGCAAACAGAGACATCTTCTGAATTATATTATCTAGGTAAGAGGATGCTTTGCAGCTTGGCAGAGACTACCACCAATACCAACCCAACCTTTCATTTTTTTTAATCCAAAAAACTGAACTCAAGTCACCACAGAGTCAGAAAATCAACAAAATGATTCCAAAAACATTTATTCCAAGTATAACAAAAGGCTTTCAGAAAATGTCATCAGGTGTACAGAGAAAATCACACATAATCATATTTAAACAGAAACAGAGGTCATATGGTGTCAAATGTCTATAATTCATTGGCTGCCTTATTAAGCTCATTTAAGGCTTGTTAATAAATCATTAGACTATAAATTATGTACCAAAATAACATTCAAAATTCTTAGTATTTGCTGACACTGTAAAATAATAAAGTGCAATGAAAAATAAGTTGATAAAACATAAATAAAATGTAATCAAACTATCTATATATTTATAATCAAAGTAACCATTTACTTTTTTAAAACTGGCTTTAGACTTACTGCATCATTTAACCCTGGGTATGAATGCACTCTTAAAGATGTAATACATTTATATTCTACACATTTCGTTCTAGTCAATATATCACCATCTCTTCCACTTACTAAACTGAATTCAAGTGCCATACATTTCAAAACATGATATAAACTTGTCTCAACTATATGTTTATATAAGGCATTAGTATCTATTTGCCATTTTATGTCTGAGAAATGTTCACAAATGCGCTCTTTAAATTTTCTATTAATTTCTATTTGACTTGAGCTCATCTTTTTAGATTGCGACTTTTACCCGATTGCGCTCATGCTCATCTACTGCTTGGTATTCTTTGGTTGTGACATTTTTTGCAATGGCAGTCTCTGTTTGCCTCTTTTACTGCTCCACTTAACTTGTGAAGCTATGACTTTATATGGCACTTCCACAATGGCGTTTCCTTTACCACTCCCCTTCCTTCACTGAATCTGAACTTTTTCTTAATTTGCACCCCTCTAAACCTTTCCTGCCCCATCTCCTTCGCTTACCTCCTTTGCTTAATTCCTTTAGCACTTGATTGTTTATCTTCTGTCTAACATTACATGTCGTTAGACACCTTTTTATATAGATAATGGAAGACAAACAAGAAAATCAGTCTGGAAAAATGTATGTTCCAGTACTAAATAAGTCAACAGTAATGTTGTGTTGTGGTAAGAACATTAAGAGATGCTCAGTGAAAATAATGCCATTTACATTAATTAGCAAAAACGTCTCATAGTCATATTAATGCTCAACATTCAAATAAAGGCACAGAAAAGATGTTTCATGTCAAATGGTATTGTATCTGGTCTCTTCTTACTTGACATTCTAGCTCAAAAATGATGGGAAGAATCCCTAATGAAATCAAGGCAACAAGAAAAAGTATCAACACTGCTAATTAAATACTTAGTCCAACAAGAACAAGCTTTTCTTAGGAACTTGGTATCATTCCCAGGGGAACTGAACTTAATTAGACTCATCCTGCATAAAAACCTCACTGCTCATGCTCAGCACATAGTAACTTTCATATCCTTTGGAAGCCAAATACCCATTTAAATTACAATGCTAACAGCACAACCCCAAGAGTAGACTCAGAGGTGAGCGATTTATGTACACAGAGACAGTAGCCTGAACTTTGACTGCCACGTGTCCACAGTGGTGAGCAAGTCGTTCTTTGTGGAACAGCTTTATAAGTAAAGGTATGGCATCCAGATATAAGGAAGTTATAGTCCCACTGTACTCAGCCACCATTAGACCAATAATTGAGTACAATGTGCCATGTGGCATGTACTTGACTAGGCACTTACAACAGCTGCAGTGACCCCAGAGGTTCCTCACAATGAAAATACAGGGTGTTAACAACGTGCCCTTTGCAGATAGCCCTATCCCTGTACTCCGTCTCCTACTGACTATTAAGGGGTGACCTATGCCTAACCTACAAGGAACTCACAAATCCAGCCCTGATGGAGCTGCTACACATTTACAAGTCAAACATCACAGGGGTCACCTGATCTAGGGATCTAAATATAATCAGTGACGCAAACAAAACATGCTGGAGAAACAGATATGTGTCACAGAGATTGCCCCTTCTTTGGAATGGGCTTCCTATTCACGTTAAGCAGAGCCCTTTCCTAGCCCTCTTCAAATGCTTTTTTTGGATCAATGGATGGGGAATCACAAATTCACACCTGGGGTAGCATCTATGTCCCTCACAGACATGGAAAATCTGTAAAATACTCTAGGCATATCCACAAACCTTTACCATCTTCTTGCCCCTATGGGCCACATATTGGACAAAATTGGGTTGTACAGGCAAGGCTTGTAAGGGTTCTTAAACCATTAACCTAAGAATCTCCTATGACTGTCTGAACCTAATAAGCACAGCTAGTTGCTCAGACAGAGAAAAACAGAGAGGCTAGTTTCCTTTGGACTGCAAAGTACAATTTTCTCCCATATAGATTTGAAAGTTGTGTTTGTTATGGTGCAGCATGCTTCTCAGAACCTATAAAAAAATCTACAAACCTGCAGATATAATCCCACCATGAAATGTATGCATTTCTGAATGAGACTACAATTTACTAAACTTCAAAAACTAGCAATGGCATAGCAAATGTAAAAACAAAAATACACTTGGAAGTGATAACACTGGACAAATGTTGTTCTTTCATAACTATACAAACAGAACCTCAGATCTGGTGATGTAGATGGATAAACCCCTAGCTATGACCCAGCTGATCTGGGTTTGATTATCAGCCTGGGTGACTGATGGAGCAGCAAGGAGGGATGGACTGCCCTTCCCAGGGGGGAGGGTGTTAACTGGTAACACTCCTTAAGAGAAGCAGTGGTCCAAAGAGAACAGTTGCTCTTGGATGCAACTAGTGAGAATGGTGGGGAGGGGGGGGGGCAGGGAAAAGTAGTTAGGGCATACAAAAAAAATTCACAGGATGGAAGCATAGATATCCAAGTCTCCAGGACACCCTCAATGTACAAAATCAGCCCCAGCAACTCTGGAGCAAGTCTGGGGAGGGGGGTAGGAGGATAATGGCAGACCCAATGTCGGCATGGGGCACTGGGGGCCAGGCTAGTATTAACAAGATCTGAGGAGACAAAAAGAAAAAAGATACAGACAGAAACATACGATTATTCTGTATAACTACTCACATTTAATTAGACATCATGCATAAAGGCCCACAACTGTAACAATACACAAAAAGATCAATTAAGTAAAAGTGCCCATGTTTGTCTATGCAGATGTATGCATCTTGCAAGTCATGTGTCAGTACGTTTTAATGTAATTTAGGGCAAAGATAAAGTCTGCCTACTTTCTGCAGATGTGTACAGTAATTAAATAACTCTTCAATGAGCAAATAAAGCAGGATTCAAGCACTTGGAGCTCAACCAACTGTAATACACCTACTCAAGCAGTGTCATAGCACAGGGAACAGGTAGGTATAATAACAAAAAAAAAAAAAAAAAAGTAAATGTATATGTGCGTTTGCCACCCTCACAAAATAATGCATGAAATAAAAGGAAAGCAACACCTTCTTCCAATCTACAGCACAAAATGTATTGAACGTTTTCAGTATTTACCCCCCTTTGGCACCAAAACACATAATATATGCGTTCAGATCAGTTCCTCGACTATGCTTAATGCTTATTCCCAGAAAATTAGCTAACGAAAAAAATAATAATATGATTCAGGTACCTACTGTACTACATTTCATTACACTGCATGTGAATATAATGCTCAGATGCACAATCAAGATGAAATACATTACTGGCAAGGGAAAAGAACATTAAGCATATTTTTAATAATCATTTTGTGGCACTTTGACTTAATGGTCCTCCAAACGTAAATGTCATCAAGTTGCACGTACTTGACAACAATTCAACAAGGGGACAAGCTGCTGAGATCTTGTGTCTAACTGAAACATGGTTAAAACCCACAACTACCGATAATGAGATACTAATCCCAGGTTACAATATACATCGTAGAGACCGAGTTCCCAGGAAAGGAGGTGGAGTAGCCATACTCTATAAATCTGATCTAACTGTATCTATTGATGTTTTGCAACCACCTCAATTTAACAATGCAGAAATACTAATTTCCAAGCTTCAGATTAACAGCAATAAATTTATCTATATTATTTGCTTGTACATTCCCCCAGGAAATAATATAGAAACCCTCGAAAACACCCTTCACTGGACATCAACTCACTTCCCCCAAGAGACCTTAGTTCTCGGAGACTTTAACATAGATTGGAATACCTGTGCCCCCTCAGCTCCTTCCTCACATATTAACCTTTACTCTTTCAAGCAAACTATTTATACTCCAACTAGGCTAGGGAAACCTAACCAGAAGGACAGTATACTTGACTGGGTACTAATAAATAAGCACCCTGATCACTATACATCTGGTACTCTCCCGATAGTTTAAGTGACCACCACCTCACCTACATCATTAAGCATAAGATAGCCATTCCCATGCAACCCACAATCAGAACTGTTAGAAACAAAAAGAAACTCGACTTAACTAAATTACAACTAGAACTATCTTCATGTAACTGGACATTACTAAAACATCTACCCCTAGAGGAAGCTGTGCTTTACTTTAACAAAAAATTCTTAGAAATTCTTAATTTTCATGCACCCACTCGTTCAAAGAAAACCAAAGCTGTAGATGTTCCTTGGCTTTCAAAAGAAACAAGATTGAAAATAAAACTTAGAAACAAGGCATGGTCTGTCTGGCGTACTTCCAAACTCCCTTTGGACCAAAGTAAATACAGACAACTTAGGAATGAAACTAAAAGGCAAATATTACTAGATAAAAGACAATACTATTGTAAATTGCAAACCGACCACCAAAACTGTCCACAAAAATTCTGGGCTGGACTAAATCAACTTCTTCATCCTGGTCGCACTACTACGCCTGCCCCTGCCACACTCATTGATAAATCCCCTGACGATGTCTCCAATAGTTTTAACCACTTCTTCACTGAGACAATACAAACTCTGTCTAATCAATTACCACCTAGCCTTCATACCTCTGACCCTCGAACACTAAAAAATATTCCCCTACTTACCTTTCAACCTGTTGCAACTTCCGTTATATGTAAATTAATTAAAAAACTAAAACCCTCCACACTCTCAGCCGACCAACTCCCAGCTGAATATTTGCAAAAAACAGCTGACGTAATTGCTTACCCAGTGTCAATCCTCATCAACCGCTCCTTAGCAGAGGCCATAATTCCCGAGATCTGGAAGATATCATATGTAATTCCTCTCCACAAGGGAGGCACTTCCACTGATCTTTCTAACTATAGGCCCATATCCATACTTTCCCCTTTAGCAAAAATAATGGAAAAATGTGTTCAGAAACAGTTCATGAAACACCTAATGGTCAACCAACTATTGGCTGATACCCAACATGGTTTCAGACCTCTCCACAGTACCACCTCAGCCCTCCTTGTCTTTTCAAATACCATAAACTCCCATCGTAATAATAACAATCTCTCATCAGCACTATTTCTGGATCTGTCAAAGGCCTTTGATATGGTGGATCATAAACTTTTAATCAATACATTGCCTTCACTAGGTCTTGACACCATTGCTGTACAATGGTTTAGTTCCTATCTATCTGGCAGAAAACAAGCAGTCTTATGGCAGACCAAACTCTCTAAGCTACTACCCAATACATTAGGAGTACCTCAAGGATCTATTCTAGGGCCGCTATTATTTTCCATTTTTATCAATGATCTGCATACAGTTACTCCTAATGCCAGTTGTATACAATATGCAGATGATTCCACGTTAATCTGCTCTGGTACTACCCCTTCAGATTTACAACTGTTAACCCAGTCTACTTTCAGCAAAATAGAAAACTGGCTCTCCAGTCGTCGCCTGATTCTCAATCCAAAAAAAACTAAAATGTTGTTGTTTCTTCCAACAAAAAAGTCCTACCCCATTAACTTTACTATCCAAGCTAAGGATGGGACTATAATTTCTCCAGACCTCTCGACAAAATTACTAGGGGTAACCATAGACAACAAACTAAAATTTGATATACATAAACCAAATAATTAAGACCATTAACAAAAAGCTAGGCTCTTTATATAAAATAAAAAGCTTCCTGACCCCCCAAGCTAAAATGGCCATTGCCCAGACTCACCTCCTCTCATCACTCCTGTACTCGTCCCCCTTACTTCACAATATAAGTAAAACTGTCATGAACAAACTCTCTAAATGCTACAATCATATTGCAAGGTTTGTTACTGGGTCCCCATATAGGACCCATCATTGTACCAATTTAGCCAAGCTCAACTGGTCTGAGCTTCCTAACCTAATTACTTTCAACCTACTAGTCCTTACTCACAAAATCATATATAACCCTGAATATGCTCCTTCCCTCAAAGCACTACTTCCCCTCTGTAATAATCCCCGCCCATTGAGGTCGTCCAACCGTCTCCTAATCCAAACACTCAAAACTAATAATTCTGCTGGAGACTTCCTTCTCTCCAACGCTGCAGGTAAAATTTGGAACAAGCTTCCCCATGATATTATATCCATCTCTACTTTAAGTCAATTTAAAGCTAAGCTAAAAACTCATCTGGGCTTAATGCGAAGTTGCCATTGCCTAAACCCGGGATAGTCCACTCTAGAATGTAATAACTGTCTATAACTCATGAATATTCTACATCTCCTTTCTATCCTACCCCTCTTACATTTAAAATAAATTAGAAAGAATAACTTAGAATGCTCTTATTTTGAATGTATGTTTTGCTTCATTGTTTAGTTAAGTGTTTTGTAACCTGTGTTTTGGAGCTTTTCTCCCCGGGCCTCCGCTGAAAATGGACATGCATCCAGTCGGATCCTCCCGGTCAACAAATGTAAAATAAAAAAATAAAAATAAAATAAATAAATAAAATTAGGCTTTGCACATGATCTTTAAGTGACTGGAAATCTGAAACACCTGTACAAATGATTTCTTTCAACAGCCACAGCAGACTGGGGAAGGCAATATATGACACCGACAAACATAACACACTTAAATGTGCAAAGCAATAAAACAAGATGTACACAAGGAATGGTTAATATTGTGAAAATTTTACATGGAAAATGCATCGCATTAGACTAGGTGCTTTACAACTTAAGCATTTCATACTTGATATTTATTTCCTGATCCGCACCTAGAACAGATAACATCATCTAAACAACTTTGTACTGCATGGAGCATCACAATTTTGCTCCAAAACTGATGAAAAGGCAGGCTTGTTAAGCACCTTTCTGACATCAGAAAGACACGTAATGTTTTATTAAGCACCCCCTCAGCACTGTTGAGCACTAACCTCACAATAGAGCATTAACAGTGCTCAGCGGCCACAACAGAGGAGAAGCGAGAAGCCATTACACATCATTCAGACTTTTTTCTAATTCTGAATGGAGCATTTCTAAGCTTTCCAGTGTTCTTTTTGGATGGCTGCTCTCACATAGCTCTCAACCACTTATCTCAAATTAGGATCAAGGACAAATCCAGAAATAAAAATGGACATTTACTAGTACAACTAACATATGGCATTGACAGAATAAGTGAATGTGAATTAACATGCATTTTCTGAAGTAAAGGAAGTCTGTAACTCTAACCATTATCACCAGTTTTCTTCCCAAATTGACAGTTTCAAAACTCTTTAGAAATCTCAGAGCCAAATTCTGAGGCAAAATCGGGAACACCTCTACTACTCTGTTTTTTCCCTCTAACTTTTGTAGTACATGGGAGCAGGTAAAACACTACAAATAATTATGATTGGGTCTTTCTGATCATAACCCAAGGTGTTATATGTTCTTGATATGGATGCCAACATTTACTTCTTAAGCATCACTCTCAAAGGAAATGTCTTGACATCTATGTCGCGACCACACAACATTCTGGTTATGACGGGAGATAGAATCCTCTGTGTTACAGGTATCTACATCCTTTCCCTCCATAGCTCTGCAAAAACAGAAAACTGCAAACTAATCTTGACTCAAAAACTCAGCTGTCATAATGAACTTAACAAAAGCTACCTTCTGTGCTGGAGAAAAATCAGAGTACCTGACATACTGATTAGGTTTCCACACAGATATAAATGATTATCACTTAAGTATTAACAATGGAATTTTTAATATGATTTATTCAGGCAATAACAGAGCTTCTGACAATTTTTTTTAAATGCTTTGTTCAGGCACTGAGTTTCCAGCATTACTGAAAATGTAACAATTTGAAATGCTTTGTTCAGGCAATAAATGGAGTTTTAACTCTTTCAGTTAGCCCTTTCAAAACAAATTCTCATTTTGAATGTTGAAACATCCGTTTTCTTTACTTATACCTCAGTGAGTTAGTAAAACCATCTCCACGCCTGAAAACTCCCAGTCTAAAATTAAATGCACTTCAGGTTATCATTAGGTGGTTTCAGCAAAATAGCAGTCCTGACCGATATTCACATACCTTTTTGTTTTTGATTCGTTATGACTTGCATACAGTTCTTAATAATTTATCATGCTCTCCGATTTTAGGAGTAAGAAGGTATCTAATGTAGTTCTTCAGCAAATGAATGTTACCACTTTAAGCCAGTCACCATTCAGTCTAACCAACGGGTCTCAAATAGCTTCCTATATTGGACCATCACATGGTAATTACATAGCTATAAATGGGGTCTCACCAATGACCAAATATTACCTCCTTTTTTCTACAATTATTGTCTAACAACACACCTTATAGTAAATTCAGAATACTCACTGTGATTTTACATCAATAACCATCAATAAACCAGCCACTATAACTCCTCATAACAAGCTGTCATACAATGAACAAACCTCTCTCTCAACACCCAGTCACTAAATCCTAACCACTTTTCCACAATAACCTTTAAAAGCAGCCACATGAATCTACTAAATGGAAATATTTCTGCATCTATGTCTTTCCCACACAGCCTCCTTCCAACAATATGCTTTCTAGCTTTAATAATACCACCACCCTTTAAATTTCAGTAGTCTCCAACTGCTAAGAGGATCTTTTGCTTTCTGTAGTTATAATTGCAGTGTAAATTTTATGTCATTTAATTTCTTTATTTTGTTAGTTATAAAGCAACTCTGTGTTTGCATACAGTGGAAAATGTTTTTTCCACTGAAAATGCTACTTTTTTTTATAATATGACCTTCACGTTTTTTCTAATTTTCTTGAGTTTGTAATTCTGTCTGAAAAATTGTCGTTTGGGTTCAGTGTTCTACATTGGTATAATTTTTAAGTAAAATAAAATTTAAAAAAACCTACATCTATTTCCCCTAATGGCAATCTGTATACCCTGACAAGGCTGTTTAAAGGATTCTAGTATAGTCTTGCATAAAACTGATAGCAAAAATAAAGATCTCATTACTCAAAAAATAATTATGTCCCTTTACATTAAAATCTCCAAATACAAGGACACATACAAGCACACCAACACACTATTCAAGATACATAACTTCTCCCTTTAGTCTGTGTGAACATCTTAATTTGGTCCCAACACCAAAATCTCAAACTAATATACCAACTGAAACAAAACATTAAATGTTTTCTCTTTCATATTGGTCTTGTTAACAATTGCAAAAAATAGTGTTTATAATCTGAAGTCCTGCTTTGTTTTTTTGTACTGTGTGCATGTGTGCACATGTGCACGTGTGTGCGCGTACATGTGTGTGTGTGTGTGTGTGTGTGTGTGTGTGTGTGTGTGTGTGTGTGTGTGTGTGTGCGTGTGTGTGTGTGTGTGTGTTTGTTGGAGGCTTATCACATACACATCGGTAATTTTTTTTTTAACTTGAAAGTGCAAAGCCTACCTGAAATTTTACTAACATCTTAACTAAGGGACATATTTTGTTTTCCTTGTCAGTTAAGTAACTGAGTTACAATCTTTAAAAGACAATCATCTTCTAAAGTATCTACATTACATTAGGGCAGTATATGCTCTTGTAGAAAAGTCTATCAAATGGCTATCATAACAGATGTAAACAGGAATATGCATCTACAACAACAAAATGCACAGTAACCACAATGAAAAATGCAGGAATGTTTTAATCTTAGTTGAGATCACAGTTCTTTGAAAAGATTAGTCATCTGTGGGATCATGTTTTTTAGGTATTTAAGAGCTACAAACAACTAAATCATACCATAAGCTCATAAATGTTGAGCCACTAACGTATTACCTGCTCTTGCTTTTAAGAAGGAGAATAATAAAGAAGAACTGTGCACATTAAACATTTCTATCTAATTTCAGCTACTAAGCAATTCATTGCCCTTTTCCCAATCTTAGGTAATGGTTAAAAAATAATTTTTCCTCGGGTAGATTGCAGATGTTGGAGGTATTCATAGGTTCATAGGAGGTGACTAGGCTAAAGGCCCTAGAGCCCTTATAAGCCTAGCCATATTTATGCGGAGCTGCCCCAGTTGTCAGTGGATAAGTGAGTGAAGTTCTCAGAGGTAAGAGTCTATGGTAGTTAATACTAACTTCTTCTGTCCAGCAGGGACATGGGCACCACCCTAGCAGTGAATTTTCAGTCACCCATCCATGGACCTAGGTTGCATTTGAAGGGGTCAGGGAAGGGCTCTGTTTCACATGAATTGAAAGCTTGTTCCAGAGAAGTGGCAGTATCTGGGAGATGTATCTATCACTCCAGCATAACTTGCTTATGTCAGAAGCTAGGTTAAGATCCCTGGAATGAGTGACCCTCCTGCAGTTTGATTTACGAATGTGTAGCATTTCTATCAGGGCCAGGTCAGATACTGACAAGTAAGCCGGGAACAGGTCACCCCTTAGCAACCTGTATGAGACAGAATACAGTGACAGGGCTTTCAGTCTTTTCACATAATACTTGCTTTATGTACCCTGTAATTTCTTGGTGAGAAACCTCTGTGATCTCTCCAGTTGTTGCAGGTATCTGGAGAGGTACATGCAAAAGGGAGCATTGTACTCAATTACTGGTCTGATGAGGGCCGAGCATAATGGAATTATAACATCCTTAGATCCAGATGTGATGCCTTTACTTATAAGATGTGCCACATAGAAGGATTTTGTTACTACTGTGGATACATGGTGGTCAAAGTTCAGATTACTATCAACCAGGGGTGGCTCGTGCTATAGGACTGCAGCCCTCCCACCTGAAAAACAAATAAAAATACAACAGAGAAACACAAAAACAAAAAACAGTAAATTCCCAGAAGTGTGCACATGCGGTGATGTCACAAAATGGAGGCACTCCGGACTGCAGCAGGCTGGACCAATCACGCAAGGAATACTGGCAAGGTAAGCAGCCAACTGGTGTGTGTTTGTAAAATATCCAAGTTGCTATATACTGGTGGCTAGAGCAAACACATGGTGGTGTGGTAGGGAATATCTCAGGCTTGAACCCTGTACCTTATATGCAGGTGTTAAGGGCCTGAATTCCCTACCCACCACCATTTGTAAAAAAATTGCAGATTTTTGCCTCATATTTGATCTGTTCTGTTCCTCATAATATCTGTGGTTTCTAAATATTGCAATGCTTGATATTTGATGGTGCAGTGGTAGTATTGTTGCTTCACAGCTGCAAGTTCTCAGGTTTGATTCTTGGCTGGGGTGCCTTCTGTGTGGGGTCTGCATCTTCTCCCTGTATTTGTGTGGATTTGCTTTTGTGTCCTCCCATGTTACAAAGACATGTCTGCATTATTTCTTCCTGGGCCTCTGCTGAAAATTGTTTTTTTGTTCCAAGTCAGACTGTCCTAGTTAACAAATGTTAAATAAAATTGACAGGCATTTGAATTTCAGACTTCAGGTTTCTGAATGTTTAATTCCTTACTTATTTGATGGTGCAGTGGTAGCATTGTTGCCTCACAGCTATGGGTTTTTTGGTTTGATTCTTGGCTGGGGTGCCTTCTGTATGGAGTCTGCATCTCCTCCCTGTGTTTGTGTGGATTTGCTCTGGTGTCCTGCCATCTTACAAAAACATGTGTCTGCAGTATTTCTCCCTGGGCCTCTGCTGAAAATTGTTTTTGTTCCGTCAGAAGTAAAATTGACAGGCATTTGAATTTCAGACTTCATATTCTTCAACAAATACATAGTAACACAAACTTTTATTCTAGCAATTTTCTAAGTTTATAAGATGAATATTTGAAATTTGTCCCTATTTTTGGGACTGTATTCCCCCATTATTGGCTTTGTCCAGGTTTTTTGTGCTAAGGTTGACAGCTATGGCAAGAAATGAATTCACTGAATATGTTTGAGGGCTGTATTCCCTCATTACTGGGTTTGTCCAGGTGTTTTGTGCTAAGAGGTTGACAGCTATGGTGAGAACTGAATTCACTAAATGATAGCCATTTAAGTTTCAGTCTTCCTCTCTTTCACAAAGCAGCTGATTTGGCATAGTGGTATGTTGTTCTGACTGTTTTGCACAGGGACCTTGGCAGTAAAATGTATGGTGGTAACACAGCATTTTTCTTTCACAAAGCAGCTGATTTGGCTAAGTGGTATGTTGCTCTGACTGTTTTGCACAGGGACCTTGGCAGTAAAATGTATGGTGGTATCACAGCATTTTATTCTAGCAACTTTCCAAGATTATGCAATCAATGTTTAATGTGCCCCTGTTTTTTGGGCTTTTGACCCCCCTCCCCCCAATACATTTTGGCTTTTTCCAGATTTCTTGTGCTGCGAAGTTGAGATGCAGTTGAGTACTGAGTAGATTTTACAAGGAGCTGAGAGCTGCAGGGGAAGAGAAGTTTAGTGCTGCTTATGCTAAGTATGCTTGTATTGTTAATAGCACAACAGGTTGTGTACTTGCTTTTGATGCAGAAGGCTGTGGGTTCTACTCCCACAAGGGGTGGATGCTGCCATACTGAGAATGTCCTCCTTGGCGAAGATACTAGCTATGAGCCTGTTATCAGTTTGCCATCCATTTCCTATTGAAATATTACTATCTTATCATTTTTTAATGTAATATAGGCAATTTATTCCTCAGGAGCAACAGACACTTTATTTTTGATAAAACCATGAAATATAAAGGTGTTTGCTAGCAGCAACCTCTTCATTAGTTACAGATTTCTTTAATGTGGAATTATTTAGATGACTTTTACTTCTTCAGAGATTGTGCATATTTACTGATAATGGTGGACTGTAGAATTGTGCATATTTACTAATAATGGTGAACTGTAGAAGGTTGAGTAGACTTTTATGATGGAAATGTTCTGAACTGGGCAGTTTTGTCATTATGGGTGCATGCATTTTGTTTCATTGTTACTGGAAAAATTTTCTGAATAGGGCAGTTTTGTCATTATTGGTGCATAAGTTTTGTTTCATTGTTTACTGGAAAAATGTTCAAAACAATAAATTTAAAATGCCCTCTAACAACTGTACTGTATTGTACAAGGAATATAATTTAGCACAATCAGGAAGGTGTATCAAAGAGCACATGTATGTTTCATATACAAGGGGCCTATGAGTTGAAAACAGGCCAGAATTAATCTTTATCTGCCACTGGCAAAATGTATTTTCTTTGAATGTGGGTTTCAATGCTGTTTCAATGAATGTGTGTTTCAAGGGCAGAGAAGTTTTAATGCTAAGTCTTTTCATTGTGAGACTGCATTGCTTCGTTTTGCAGATGTCTTAGTGTTTGTGCTGTAAAATGCAAAATAAAACTTTCAAATGAAGTCCAAATCATCATAGAAGTAAAGCAGTATACACATTAGTGTTTATGGTAAATGGAGTGAAATAGCCAAGTAATGGATCATTGGAATGGCTGCAGGGGGGAGGCTACATTCGCCCATGATTTTGTGAGGGGGAAGGACGGCAAACTCAAAGACAGCCCCAGCTGAACTATACCTCCCAAATGTCCAGATTTTCAAAGAATGAATAGATTTTTGCTTCTTATTTTTGGTTTGTCCTCATAACATTTGTGGTTTTCTGGCAAATCATTTAGGAATTAAGTCACTAAATAATGACACACTGAGTTTCAGAATTCATAACTTTCAGAAAATGCATGCTAAAGTAAGACCTGTTATTCTATCAACTGTCTCAGTTTATACAAGAGCAATTTTAGTACTGTTTATATGTTCCCCCACTATATTTGGCCTTGTCCAAATTTATTGCATTAACAGGTTAAGAGGTACATGCAAATAAATTGCTTTACAGAATTAGGCATAGCCAAACCTCTCAACTGTCCCCGATTTTGGCTCAAAATGTTGCTCTTCCCCCTAATAATCCCTCCGCAAAATAGCAATTTTGGAAGAAAACATGGAGGGTTTACAATTAAGAAATAACTGTAATAATCAGTTATAGATTGCTTTTATTTCAGAAATGCATGTAGATTATTTTATTTTGTCAGCTGCTCAAGTTAGCAGTACTAATATTAAAGTGACCCTTCTTTGACAGGTTCCCAGCTGTATTGTGTGGCTATTTTATATTTTTGCATCACATTTTTGGTCCATTTTTCATAAAATTTTGTTTTTTTTTTGGCAAATTAGTGACAAATCATTAAAGACTGAAGTTAGAAAATAATGACAGACATTTGAGTTTCAGATTTCATACCCTTTAGAAAATTCATACTAATGCAAGACCTATTAGTCTATTATCTTTCTAAGTTTATAAGAGCAATATTTAAAAATTGTCCTTATTTTTGGACCTTTGTCCCACTTCTATGTATGGCTTTGTCCAGATTTCTTGCTCTGAGGTTAAGAGGTATGACAAATGTGTCAGGGCCTTCACAGTCAGCCGGAGACATTTCAAATTGTGACATACTTGTTGCACCCCACTCCCCCATGTAGTGACTCTGGATGTGTCCAAGCAACGCAAGGAGTAGTTATGCAGTGTAAATGTGCAGAGTATCCCTCCATCCAAGGTAGACACAAGTACTATAGTGGCTTTTCATCTGTCCTTGATTTTGCAGAATGGTCTGGTTTCTGTCATATTTTTGTACTGTTGATTTATGCTTATTACTCAAAGTGCCTGTTGCTCTGTGTTTAAGTAGCAATGCTTTAATGACCATCAGGTAAGCTTGTCTGAGATCGTAAGATGCAAGTAAGCTTTAATAAGCATACTGTTAATGAATTGCCAACATTGAAAGCCATTCTGTTGTTGCCATGCAGAGAATACTTAACTAGATAATGTATAAGCCTTGGGTATTGAAATGCATATGACAGTATTTGTAATAAAGGACAGGATTACATTATTTTAAGAAGCTCATTACACTTGTTGGAGACTTCCAGTCATCTCTGCAGGCTTTACCCGTAAATGAAACAGACTGCCAATCATGTGTGGTCCATAACCTGTACAGTAATCCTTTAAGCAATGTATCTTGAGCTTGTTTCTTGTTTTACTTTTCATTTTTTACTTTGATCATGTTTTCCCCATGAAACAAGTATA
>NC_056735.1:761261296-761386296 GCF_019279795.1 Protopterus annectens | reverse complement strand
AAGTTGAAAGAAACTTTTAAAAAAGAGGAGGACCCATCACCGTCCCATCTTAAATAAACATATTATGAGATTGCATTAATCTTGGAGAAGAAGAAATATTAAGTTGGGTTAAGGTGAGTGGCAATAGACACTAGCATCCTATTACCCTTGGGTAGTATAACCTGAGCATACTCACAGTCTTCTAAGAAAGACTTGAGTCAGGTTTCCCAGACAGCAATAAAAACGTGTTTTATATGGATAATCAGACTTGGAAAATGTTCCTTTTACTTCCTGCACTCAAACAAATAAGGTTAATGACATTATAGCTGATTAGAGATGAATAACTGAACAATGCTGAAATGGTGTTCAAGCCTATACTGGAGGCAGAGTTTGTACAGTAGATTGTACAGTGAACACAACATTTGCATCTGCGGTGAGACAATCACATAAAGGTATTAAGCATTAAAGTAAGATTAGCTTGTGAGCTCAACTGCTTGCTGCATATTGAGCAACTAACCACATTACTATTAGGGCATGGGCATGCCAGTATCTTAAAGGTCTACAACAACTTGTAATCTCCATTTTGCTTTTTGCGTCAAATAGAGAATAACGTACACACAGTAATGGATACCCCGAAAAGAAGCAGACTACCTCAGTTACAAGGGAAAAGAAGAAAGTTCTTAGCATGTTAAGTAAAGACTGAAGAATAGTGTTTATAATCTGCAGTGTGGTATCAGATCCAGTTCTTCTTCATTAACTACATCAATTCTACAGTGCCCATGGAGATAACACAAAGTCTGCTAATCTGCTGTTCAAAAATGAACTTTGGAATAAACTGCCACTGCACATACAAAAAGGAAGCAGTATGAACAAATGCAAAAACTAAATATTTACATGAATTTATGACACATAACCTTCTAGTAACCAAAGGTATTAATGTTGATTGAAATGGAAAAAGCTTATTCCCCTTAGGATTAAAGGAATTAAGTGCTTCCTATGGAAGTAACAAATGCAGTGGACTTCATACCAATAAAACATCAGATAGCAGGCAGTTAGTGGTGGATTATGATAATGGCAATTCAGGCATTCACCATGAGCTCACAATTCCAGACAGGCCCATGGCCAGACACACAGCATACTGCTGCCTGAAGTTGTCTATCTAAAAAGAAAAAGTTAAGTTAGCACCGCTAACTTGTTTAGTATACTTGCTGATCAAAAATCCCTGAGTTTCTTTTTAAGTTAACTAAAATCAGTGTTTAAAATGCCATCACAGGTAGTTACTTCTTTATACTTTGAGGCCTACCATTTGCATGCATGCAGCACTGGCCAATAATGCTGTGAGCAGGACACCACAACTGGGGCTCCTTTGGAAATGGGTGCCATAGGCCATTTATTTATTTATTTTGTTTTAAAGAAAAACAGCAAGACAGCAGCATTTCTTTAGTTTAAATAAATAAAAGTCCTACAATGTCCCTATTTAAAGTGGCTAAAACTGAAGTGCCTTATGGAAGAGGTACATCTGACCAATCAATTTGCAGGATTTCTGCTCTTGTTTTCTGTAATCTACATAATGTATGGCAAAGCAATGAGCTGAAAGCCCACAAATATTAAACCAAAGGGTGCTTGCAGTACAAAAGAGTTACAGTATAGCATGTGATAGCATCAGGAAAGTTTATGTTTTGTTTAATCCTGCAAGGCACCCAGATATGGGCAGTGGACAATTTGCAGAGCTAATACTGGACTACCGTTCCATGAAAACTGTTGAACAACTGTGCACTTATAAGAAACAGTTGAAATATATTGTTATGGTCCCTGTTTTATTTTTATTTTATAAAGGTTGGACATTTGAGATGTACAGAGACAGCTATATTTACATTTGCTGGGTATTAAGGCTGTCTGTGGATGAAATTGACTGATTGCTGTCACCTGTTACTTACTCTGACTTTCTAAGGATAATGTGATTCATATGAAATATACTGAATACATGATTGTGGTTATGGTTTATAAAATAGATACAATACATTACTGTGGACAGTATTTATTCTACAACCTGACATCTAAGGTTCACAGAGTCAACAAGTTTATTTTTATTTTATTGTAGTTATTTCTTGCTGACCAGGTTAAGGTATTGGCCTCTTTTCAGTGATGATCAGAATGTTATCTATATACTACAGGAAATTTGGCCAGGTTATCATAAGATCTTTTACATCTACCTGAGCTACCACCATCTCAAGCATAAAGGACCTTAGTTTAAATGTCTCATCTGAAGGACAACAAACTCAGGAGTGCTGCACTCCACTTATGCTATACAGTGTCAGGAATTCTTCTTTCTGATGTGGAAATAGAACCTTCAACCTTCTGTGCCAAGGACAAGGGACTACTGACACTGTTTCAAAGATTATAATTGCTGATTGAGGATGTGAGCTGTCTGTGGATGAAAGTACCTTACAATCTTGTTTTTTGCTTACTTTAAACAGTCAATCTGGTACTACAGAACTAGTATGCACTTATGTGAAGTAAGTTGAAATAATTTAATGTGGCAACTGTGTGTGTATAAAACTTGAAATACATTAGTGTGGTGGCCCTCATTTTCACCACAGTTTCTGAAGTATACACAGTCAACAAAAGTGGCCATAACTCCTGCAATGGGGAGGGGAACTATCTGTAGATAAAAGTTACCCTCTTGCCATTTGCTCATTTTAAAATGCCATTAATCTGACTTTTCAGACTAATGAGCACTTGTGTAAAGTATGTGGAATAACTTACTGTGGCTACTGTGCGTCTATATGAAAAAGGATTTTCGACTGGAAACAAACTGCCTGCCTTGCTTGGATTACTTTCGAATACTTAGTAATGCTGTACAATTATATATTTTCTATTATTACTTTTTGTTTTGTTTTGACTTGACAAGTTTACGTTCGCTACTTCTACTACTATTGTCTGATCTGATTAATATACAGTGATTAACTAGAAATATATGGACTGAAAATCTTCCACACAGAGAAGTTTCTTACACTGTTTTGTTTTTGGACCCACTACACTTTAGTGGGTTGTTTTGAGACTTCAGGGATACCACAGAGATTACTTGTTTTTTATGAAATAAACTTAAATACATTACTCTAGCCAGTATTATTATTATCAATATTAGTATGATTATTATTACTACTACCACAATTACACATTTGAGATGTACACCATCCATGTTTGTATGCCTGTTTGGTAGGAGGCTGTCTGTGGATGACTGACCCCACTGTCATGATCAAGTTAAACAGTCATTAGCCTTGCCTTACAGGATTAGTGTGCATTTGTGTAAAACAAACTGGAATAATTTACTGTGGGCATATGTTTATCATAATCAGAGATCTGAAGTTGAAGCAATAGTTACATTCAATACATTTTTCACATTAGAAACAATTATATATAATAATCTATTATCCCTTCAGCAGCATGCAAAGTACCTTAATCAGTTAGAAAAGTTAACAACTGGACCAAATAACCATCTTGTGGGTGATTTCAAATATACACAATCTGGCAAAAATGCACAACCAAAAACAAATATGGCCAGAGATTTCTGAACTTTCTAAATGACAATACAATAAACCAAAGTGTTCCCCTACCCACAAGAGGTGTTAATCTTTTCGATCTTGTCCTCACAAAAATTTCCCACAACTGTAATACCCCACTTGTTACCCAATCCCTAGTCATATCTGACCTATATTGCAGTAATCTTCCCTATAAAAAACAGCTTTGTAGCCCCTAATAACTCCTTCATTTTAGTGAATACTCCTACACTAAATTATTTACTCCTACTGATCTTACAGATAATCACAAATGGTCCAGCTCCACAGGAATGATGTTTTGTATTGAGGAATATGTGCCAGTCCAGCATAGTCATAATGGTAAGTTTAAAACTAAACCCATCTGGTGGAACCACCACATGTACACATTTTATAATACATAGAAAAATGCATTGGCTATCCCTAAAATATATTCACTTCATAAACAAGGCTATCAAACTTATCACAAGGAAATGTAAGGCCGACTATGAACTTAGGGCTACAAATACTTCAAGAGACAGCCATAAGGCCTTCTTCATCTATATTAGGAAATCTAGAAATAAACAACAATTCTGTACTGAACTTATTTACAATCACACCTCTTTCTCTGACCCAAAGGACATTGCTAATATTCTTGTGGACAAATTTTCTTCCATTCACCCTTCTCCCTGTCCCCCCCCCCCACACACACACACACACACACACACAAAACTCCCTCCTATGTTAATTTGAACAAAGTCTTTTTTGTACTTTCCAAAATTAAAAATACTTCTTCCCTGAGTCCTGACAATTTCCCTGGGCATCTGCTGAGAGGCATAAAACCCTACCTAGCAAAATCATTCTATCAACACTTCATCCTCAGGATCTCTATTGGTTACGCTCCCAAGGTATGGAGAACAGCAGTCATGGTGACCTTGCATAAACCTTGCATAAACATGGTACCTCTACTAATCCTGGGAATTACAGGCTTATTAATCTCACTGGTATTGTAAGATTATGAAAAGTATTATAGCTGAACTAATAAACAAGGATATGTGACCTTATATCCTTAGAAATATACCAGCTCAGCTTACTAAATATCCCATCATGTATGCTCAGCCTGGATGAATTCTTTGAAAGTATTATTGAAGCCATCAGTAAGGGGCATACAGTTCAAACTGCTCATGTGGACCTTTCCAAGACCTTTCACACTATCGCCCATGCTGTGATGATTGAGAGCCTCTTTCAACTCAGCATTAACCCATACATAGTTTGTTGGACAGTAACTGGCTCTCTGATAGAACCCGTAATGTTAAAGACAGGAGTACTTGCTCTAGACATAAAAAAAATGTCACCAATGTTGACCCTGTGCCCTCTACTCTTTGATAAATATTTTGCTGATATAATAGCCAATATGAAGGTACTATAGTTAACCAAGTTTGCTGACAAGTGCAGACTGTCAGATATTGGCAAATCACATTCTGATACTCAAATTCTCCAGCAACAACTACAGAAAACACATTTTGGTGTATTAATCATGGACTTACCCTGAGCAACACGAAATGCAGCATAATTTTCTTTGGTAAACCTAGCATCCCTACTGCTTACCAAACAGGTTACATCCCATATAAATTTGAAACTAATCAGGAATCTGTGTACATATGTTGATAAACTCTCCTCTGACAACCACATCTCTGTGTTGGGCAGAAAATCCTTCTACCTAACATAACCTATCCGTCATGGTATCTCTTCAAAGCTCAAAGTTATACTCCCCCTTGGTTCACCTCATATTAGTTCCATCACTGAACATCATTCATCTTTTGGCATTTACCCAGTTAAATAACTAAACCAGCTTGACAGACCTCAATGTTTCCTCATCAAAAAGATCCCAGGTCTTAGTATCTTTAGGTAATCTGACAGACTAAAATCTACATCACTCTGCTCAGTGGCTTTAAGTCTGTTAGAGTAAAGACCATACCTCTCTACTCAGTGTCATGCAGACTCTTGAGGGGTCATTGCTGATTAGCCATCCATGCTAAGAGTGTCCCAGCACATTTGAACTTCTTCACATAAACAGAACCAATGATAAAGCAAGCACTCACTCCAGAGACCCAGACCAATACCGCCACAACAACACTAGATGGCATGACAGGCACCTAGCCCAACATATCCCATTCTAGAATACACTGCCCTTATGTATCAAGTAGAGGACTTCCCTAGTAACCTTTTAAACCTGTCTGTGTGATTGGACAGGTGATTGCAAATTTTCATGGGAATATCTGGAGAAACTCTACTTAATGGGGGGCATTGTTAGTCTTACACCAGTATTGGATGATGTGGCTGAGATTCTTTTCGGTTTCCTTGGCTATAAGCCCATTAAGAACCTATGAACCTGTGAACTAAAGAAGCCTAATCACTCAAAGTGGCAGCAACTGATGATAATGGGTATTGGTAAATTATAATAGCAGCAGTTTGAGTATTTTATGGTTGAAATGTTGCGAAATGTGTACCTTTGTTATTATTGATTACTACTCACATTTAAACCAAATAATGTTTTGCTTTATTATACAATAAATGTAATGTAAAAACAATTTGGTAGGTAAGCATACATTTAAAACAAACAGGAAAGTGAATCCAAAAGAGAACATGCATTTATGTATGATTCTGAAAAACATGTGTGTGGAGCCCATGGCTGGAAAACCACCAAGGGCACAAGATACATTCAACTGACCACAGTTCACACTAATAATAATGGAGGTGAGGGGATTTCAACAGAATTAATAAAGCTAAACAGTCCAAGAGGATTAACAAAGTCAATAAATCCATATTAGGATTATTAAGATCAGACCATTAGCTTGATGAATAAAAATAATACAATTAAATTTATTACAGTCAAGTTCAGAGGGGAGAATTTGTTAAACAGCCCACAATATAAATAAAGATGCTAGAAGGCCCTAGAAGATACACTGGAATCAGGTGTCCCTTTAAGATAAACCGAATCAGGTCTGTAGTGTAAAGAGATGAAGCGCTGATTATGACCCAAGTGAATAAGATGTAGGCAGCAACCAAAGTACTGAAGGAGCTGGCTGGAGAGGGAGAATTATGATGCAGTCTCTGCTCACCTCACCCTGGGAGGGGTTTGCAGGGGACATGTATGCCTAGGACAGGTAAATTGATAACTATCTCCATTACTGACTGGGATCAGGACAAGAAACATATTACAGTGGTAACAGGATGCCTTAAGAGGTTAAGATACTTTAAAAGCAGGTGATACACCTCACATATACCCATTGCAAGGCCACCCCTCTGGCACTATCAGTGACATCTGTAGGGTAATGGTTATAACTTAACTAAAATACCTGCAATGGTTGCCTGAATGATGGCCTCAGAGTGGTGTAGCTTCTACCTAGTCCAGGGAATAAAAGAGGTGCAAGCTCTTGCCCTGTAAAAAATATGAGCAGGTACAGTAGCTGTGTCAGAATGATGGTTGGCACGAATGAAGAGGAAAAAAAAATTCACCAAAAAAAAAAAAAATAAATAAATAAACATAAAAGGGGGGCAACAAAAGAGTAGGCAAAGTCAGTGGAACTACCAGCAGATTTACTGAAATCATGACCGGTACTCCAAAAACGAGTCTGGCTTGTGTACCAACAAACTGAACCTATTTTTGGCACAACCAGAGGCTTCACCAAGGTCAGGAGGATTAAGAAGCTTAGCAAATTTAATGATGTCATAAAGCTCATCCTTTGGCTGTCTCCCACATAATTCAGTTTGCCTTGCATATTAGCAATTTGAATTCATTTTTCAGTTCAGGCTACAGTCTGTTTTTAAATTTCACAGTAGTAATGCTACACCCCAGATGCTTTCTCCCACTGTATCTACTGCTACATTACCCACTGGATATACTAGGTGCAAAAGAATGCTGCACAGGCTTTTTTTTTGCTTTGACAAACTTTTAATAAAAACATCACACTACAGTAACTTACTCTAGCTGAGGATGGGGCCTGTGAGCACGGGACACAATGACCAAGTGGTTCACTGATGCCCAAAACTAAGTAGGACTTCCCCAGAGAACCTCAGTAGACAGGAACTAAAGCAAAGCCAGCTCCCTGTATATGTTGGGCCTTCTAGAATTACTGGGGTACCCTTAGAATGTGGTTCCAGTGGTGGCACTGACAGTCTGGCATGAGGTAATTCAAGTAGGTGATAGACACAGTGCACTCGGCCTTCACAGCACTGATATTCGCCTCTTTTTCAGACCACGTGCTACTACTGCTGTCTCCTACAGCACCCTTCTTAGACAGGAAAGAATATTCATAATCATGCAATGGCTGTACTATAATCTGCTTATGGTACTTTGCTACTACAACAGTCAAGTGGATGTTATTATGAAAATAAGCACTCATGCAGTAGAATATCCAGTTTATCTTAAGCAGTGGAAACCGTTTAAAAGCTGTTTCAGATGTGCGGTAGTTAAACAAATATACTGAAAATCAGTAAATCCAAACAGGTTAGAGAAGGTTTCAGGAATAGCAGGAAGTATCTCTGTACAAATAAATTCAGTAGAACATTTACAGAATTTTAAGAATAGCTGCAGAGATATATAACAAATCAGTAGACAAATAACCATCTGATTAGCTGCTGGAAAATGTTGTGTGTGGCATAACGTTCACACTAGTCAGGTATTTCAAGGCATCATGGAAGGTATGTAAATTAACTACATCACATCACCCACTGTGAGTTGCTGTAGAAAATACATTAGTACTTCAGCAGGTCCTGCAGCATATATTACTGATTAACAAAATATAAAATAAGAAACAAAACTCTTTCAGCTACTACAAGTGGTGTGTCAGTCTCTCTTATTAAACATGAATACAACTAATAAAGTTAAAATACACATTTATGCGTTTCAGCTGTCGGTGCAGTACTGTGACAAATATGCACTCACTCAGCAGGTCTTTATCAGGATCTATTTAATGACCTGAGACTGAAGTCTGATGAGAATATTAATCAGCACAAGTCAGACAGTATTAGCTGTATGTTGTTTTTGGTCAACGGGTAAACAAAATTAGCACTGCAGTGTCAGCTGTCAAGGCACTGTTGTGTGATTACTGAAGAGTTACCTGAAACAGATCTGCAGAAAGCTTGGAAACTGCTTGCACAACAGAGATGTTATCACATTACAGCTTTAGAATTCAGTGTTATAGTTGTAAAAGGAAAGGGAGGGGCTGGGCTACAGGCAGTCCATTACATTAATGAGGGGATAAAGAGGTGAAATAATCAAGTCAAGGTAGAACATACCCTGCTAAAGAGATATTCCACACTACTCTTTTAGTAATACAAATTTCAATAGAGAAGCACAGACATTAAACAAGAAGGCACAAAAGGCCTTTTCAAATAAAAGTTTTTTTTCAAATTAAAGACATTCTACTGCTTAGGAAGTGCAAGTAGACATATATCTACACAAAGCAAAGGAGTCCTGGAAAGGGCTGCATATCTTCAATTCCATGCTTCAAACAGCCACTCTCTAGCTCACTGCCGTGTCAGACTAAAAGAAAATTCGGAAGATTCTAAGAATGTTAGTGTGTTCAGCAGGAAAGGATGGTAATCCGACATTCTGACTATCCAAGTACTTGACATCAAAGATGCAAATTAACTCATCTGTTTCACAAAATAATGGTGGTCTTTTCAGCTGCCAGGAAAAGGCCAAAGGCCCAGTAAGAAGCAGTGTAGTCTGAGCTAGCTCACTGACTGAGGATTACTGAATCAAATAAGTAAGTTCTTCACAGCATCATGCCACACACATACCTCAGCTGTTTTAAAATATTCCAGTTTATTAATACCAGCATCATTAGCAAGGTACAGAATGCTCAAATAAGTAAACATAACTGATATGTTCACAGAAATGCTCAACTGTTTATCACACACACACATACTCCACTGATTTAAAACAGATTACTTCAATGCTGAAATTCAACAATTAAGAGCAACAAGCATTTTCAAAGAACTGTCCTGGTGTTTCATATCGGAGTACTCAGTTGCTAAGTGAGATGCATAGTAAAATACACTGGTTAGAGGCATATAAATGAACAGTTGAATCATGTTATGCTGATTTCAGCTACTGCCCTCAGTGGGGAAAAAGCAAACAAGAGTGTCTGGGACACTGAAGATCAAAAAGCAGGAGGTCCTAGAATTTTCTCAACTTGTTCTTGTGTGTGGCAATCAGTTTCACATTGTGAGGGTCCAGTCTCCTGCCTCAACATTAAAATTCCATGACTTTCTGCTGAACGGCAGGGCCGGCCTTTGATCAACTGGTGCCCTAGGCAAAAGGGCTCCACAGCACCCTCCCACACCACCTGATGCCCCTATCCTGGTCTACCTACACCATCCAGATTACTGGAAAAACACCCCTGCTAGACCGGTGCCCTAGGTGGCCGCCTAGTTGGCCTATGCCTAAGGCTGGCTATGCTGAACAATAACAGATCACTGTACTCCAGGCTTTGGAATCAAGTCTCTCTATCAACACTCATAATCAGTGAATGTCAGTTGTTGTTTGTCTTTCGGCTTTCTCCCAATAAGGGGTCGCCACAGCGGAACTCCGGTCTGCTAATGACTGGCAGTACATTTTTACGAAACGCTAAGGTGCCAGCTCGACGCCCAACCTTCAATGAAGGCATGCACATGTCTTTCGAATGCTACCCAACCGCGGGGAGGACATGCAGACTCCACAAAGATGTCAGTACACTGTCAAAAAACACCAAAAACAGCTTTCTACAAACCTCTACCTTGTTTTTTTTTTTGTTTTTTTTTTTTGCTTGTTTTTTACAGGATGTATGCTCCCATGCAACCCTACATCCACCAAATATATAAAAGCCTACTCTTAAGTTACACAACAATGAAAAAAAAGCAAGCGTCACTGTAACCAAAAGATGCTTTGGCAATATTCACTTTATTGCCACTCAATATAACATTGGTGGACTAATACATTCTACAGACCTTCGGGCTATGAGTCAGCTAAAGAGTTGTAATGATGGATCATTTGTTCAACCAATATCAAATCTTAGCAGTTCTACAAACATCATATAAATGTGCCAAATACATTCCCATTCTTAGAAAGACTGTATAGAACCTGACTCATGGTATTCGTATATCAGCATAGTTTAGAAAGAATTGAAGCTGTTGAAGTCTGCAGGGGGAGCAGTGAGTGAGAGAGGCACTTAGTGATGTAAAAAGGGCAATTTTTAAAACCATTTACTACCATAATATAGTTTCACTTGGAGGATATTTTAAGCTTAGCCAGTTTCTTTTTTGGTGCTTGAATTAACATTTCCTGATTGTCTTGCATATCCCATGGCTGATAATTGTATATTAGCCCTAGTGAGAATAACTGTGATCATACCATGGATAATTTTGAGAATAACTGTGATCATACAATAGATAATTTGAGGGGACCCAGGTAAGGGATGCAGCATTTAGGAACTGCCTCTATCCATTAGTGGCACAAGGGTCAATCCTGGAGTACATTTTCTATTACCCATCCTTAGATCAAAGTTGCATTTGAATATGGACAGGGATGAGCTTTGTTTTACTTGAATGGATAGTCTGTTCTGGAACAGTGGTAACCTCTGTGATATATATCTGCCTAAGCAGCAGAGACCTCCAAAGCAGACATCCAAACAACCCCCACCCCCCAACAACAACCACAAATCACATACTTCACAAAGACAGTGTGCCACGCAATCACAGCCCTTAATGCTAAACAACACACCCAATACATTAGTAATAGGAGACTCTACTGTCAGGCACACTGACGTCCCTCTCACTAGACTGAACAAGGAGAAGGTTACTTTAAGCTGCCTGTCGGGTTCAGGATCTGCCACATAACACAAGCTCTCATTTCACTCCAAAACAGGTACAAATATGACTCTGTCATTATCCATGTTGGTGTGAACGACCTGAGACGTACCTCCCTGGACTACATGAAAAGAGACATAGAGGAGCTCTCTGATCATGTAGCCCAGGCCAGTATGACCCTGACCCTGAGTAGCATCTTGCCTTCATCAAGAATGATGCCACAGTATAAAGATAAAATGATCGATTTTAACAATTGGCTTAGCTTTTGGTGTCATTCAAAGGGGATCCAGTGTTTGTCAGCCTGGGATGACATGCTCAACAAGCCACGTTGCTTCGCAAGAGACGGCTTGCACCTCTCGCCCTTGGGCTTTCGAATACCGGCCAAGGCTCTTGCCACCCCCATAGTGCCTTTTTTTAGGCAAGGCTCAAAAGACAAACCCACCTCCATAAACAACAAAAGCAACAAAAAACTGAGGGTAATGCTACTCAATGCCAGAAGTCTAAACCTCAAAATGCATGCACTCGAGGCACTCCTCAGCAAGGAGGGAATCGATTTATGTGCAGTAACAGAAACCTGGTTCAAGGCTCCAGAGAGCACTCCAGCACTACCAGGCTATAACTCATACCATACATTTCGGATCCAGAACCCGGACCAAAATACAAAAGGTGGTGGTGTATCCATTTTCATCAAGGATTCCCACACCTTCAGGCTTGTAGCACAGCAGGAGGCCTCGGAGACCATCCATGTGCAACTATCAGTGGGCAAAACTGCCTTTCAATTTTTAGCCTGCTACAGATCACCCACCCTGTCTCAAGACCCCCACTCAGCATTCCTGAGAACACTGGAAAATATGAAGATCCTACCCAACACCATGATATTGGGTGATTTCAACTACCCAAACATAGACTGGGAAAACTACTCAAGTACAAACTCCTTTGCCCAATGCTTCCTAGAGTTTATAATCTCAAACACCCTGGAACAACTGGTTACCACTCCCACGAGAGGTGACAACATATTGGACTTGATCATCACCAATATGGGTGACCAATGTTCCACACCAGAGGTAAACCCGTCGCTGGTAAGATCAGATCATAAACTAATCACACTAGACATCCACATCCCGACCCCACTCCCAGTTAAGGAAACAACTGTAAAAAACTTTTCAAAAGCAAACTTCACACTCCTCAAGACCAAGATGGAAAGTTTCAAAGCCCGACTGCTAAAGGATAATGATGCCCAAACCGCAGAATCTTTCACAAATGCATTCTATGTACACCTACAGGAATGCATGGATCGAGCCATCCCAAGTAAAACAAAGACTCACTCCTCCAAAATGAGGAAACCAGTCTGGTGGACCCCGGCCATAAATAAGCTCTACAACAGAAGGCGGAAACTACTACATGATAGAGCAAAATCCCAAAAAGGGAAGGCATCCCTAATCAGTACCAGCAAGAAACTACGATCCCTCATAAAATCATCCAAGGCCAACTTCGAAAGAAAAATTGCCACAGACGCTAAAGATAATTACAAAGCCTTCTTTAGCTATGTCAAGAATCTAAGTGGCAGCTCTCAGATCTGCTCTGAGCTAGTGCAAAACGACAAAAAATACACTGAACCAACAGACATTGACAACATCCTGGCTGACAGGTTCAGTGCAAACTTTACCTCCCCCACCCCCTAAAGGGCCCATGTCCATTCCAGAAGATTCTAGAGCCCCAGACATCACAGACACTCAGGTGAAAACAGCCCTTTCCAAAGCCAAGAACACAGCATCAATGGAACCAGAAGGCATCCCAGGCTGCGTCCTACATGAGCTCCAAAATGAACTAACCCCTCACTTAAACTCACTGTTGAAGCTCAGCCTCACCACAGGCTATGTACCCAAAGAATGGAGTACAGCAACAGTTATCCCACTCCACAAAGGTGGTGCAACAACGGATCCCAGGAACTATCGCCCTATAAGCCTGACTAGCTTGGTCTGCAAAGCCATGGAGCACATCATCATGGAACTCATTAACAAAGACATTGGGGACCTCCAGACACTGGACCCTACTCAATTTGGCTTTGTTAAAGGCAGATCATGCCTCTTAAACCTGGTTGATTTCTTCGAAACAGTTACCAAGGCCATAGATGAGGGAAAGGTAGTCCACACAGCCTACTTGGACCTCGCAAAGGCTTTCGGCACCATTCCACACTCTGGCATTATAGAAAAGCTCACCAGCTTGAACATTAATCCCTATGTCACGAGATAGGTTGCAAACTGGCTCATGGATAGAACTCACATGGTCAGTGTTGTGGGTGCTATGTCCGACTCTAAACCGGTTGCAAGTGGAGTCCCTCAGAGCTCAGTCCTGGGACCCCTCCTGTTCGGTATATACTTCTCTGAGGTACAGGCAAGCACGGGAGGACTATGGCTGACCAAGTTCGCAGATGATTGCAAACTAGGGGCCATAATCGACTCCCCGGCTGACACAGACATTCTCCAGAAGGGTCTCACGGAGACGAACACCTGGTGTCAGAATCATGGCCTTAAGCTAAATGCCAAAAAGTGCATAGTCATCCCCTTTGGGAAAAATAAAGTGCCCACAAACTATCACATAGGAGGTAATCCACTAAGTACGGAAGATGTAATTAGGGACTTGGGGACCCAAGTAGATAGCAACCTCTCCTTTGATAACCACATTGCCAAAGTGGTTAAAAAATCCTTCTATGTAGCCCACCTAATCACAAAAGGGTTCACATTTAGAGCAAGAGAGGTTATTGTGCCCCTCTACTCATCGCTCATCAGGCTCATAATACAGTACAATGCACCATTTGGGATGTACCTTACTCGACACCTCCAACAGCTGGAAAGACCACAAAAGTACCTCACCAAGAGGATCATGGGCCTCAAACAAATGCCCTATGCAGCCTGGCTAAAGAAACTCCATCTTTACTCGGTTGCTTACCACCTCCTCAGAGGAGACCTCTGCCTTACGTACAAGGCCATGTCAAACCTTGAATTAATGGACATGCTCCACCTAAGGAAAACCAAATCTCTTAGAGCCACACGCTCTAGGGATTTAAATCTCAGCACAACAATAAATAGGACATGCTGGAGGGATAGATTCCTGTCCCAGAGACTTCCCTCGCTCTGGAATAGAATCCCAATCTATGTTAGGCAAAGCCCCTCACTGACTCTCTTCATGAGAAATCTTGACGTGTGGATGGGAAATTGTAAATATACCCCTGAGATCGCATCAGTGGCCCTGCTGGACAGAGGCCCAGGAAACTAATCTAAAAGGGAGGCGAAAGCCAACACATTCTGGCTAGGTTTATAAATGCCCTTGGGCAGATAGCCTAGTACCTACCTATGAACCTATGAACCTATATCCATCTCTCCACAACATTCAGTTTACATACCTGGACTGAGTATTACCGATGCCATTTGACTTGCTGATGTTCAGTAGGTCCATCAGTATTGGGTGAGAGGATGCCTTGTATGCCAGACACAGGTCACCTTTAAGCACTCTGTAGGATACTGAGTACAGTGATAAATCATTGAGGTGGTCCACGCAAAACCTATTGTTTACGACTTATATCCTTTTAGTAATGTATGTCCGTGGGTATTCCAGTTGTTGCATAGGTCTGGACAGATACAGGCCAAAGTGGGCATTATACTAAATGACTGACCTAATGAGGGCTTTGTAAAGGGGGGACAATAACATCTGTAGATCTAGTCACAATCAATTAGTTTATAAGCTGTGTAGTATAGAAAGACTTTGTGAATTTGGGCACATGTTGGTCAAAAGTTAGGTCACTGTACACACAAGTTCCCAAATGCCAAACAACTGGGTCAGTTCTCAGGGGGTACTGTCAATTTGGCAGTTCCCTGGAGTAGATGACTTCCCAAAGGATACGATAATGTATTTTTTGGAGTTTAGTTTCAGTTCATGATACTGGCACTAGTTATTGTTTGGGACAAACCTTCCTGCGTGATGGTTAAGTCATTTGGGGAGTCAATAAGTGCTCCTAGCTTGAAGTCATCTCAAATTTAGTCGGCCAAAGCCCTCTGGTATTTCCTTTTACTTCTGTGATGTATATGCCAAAAAGGAAAAGTCTCAGCACTGAACCCTGGGGGACTGCACTGGTGACTGGACTCTTTGTAGAGGTAACTTGAGATCCACAATCCACAGAACTGCACTGACATGTTCAACAATATGACTGTTATTAATTATTAAAATAACAATGAAAACCATAAGCTATCAGAAGTTGGAATAAAACAACAAAGTGCCAGTTGTAAAAAATAAGCGCTTTCTTTCCTTTATTGTCAAACACAGAATGATCAGAAGTTAGAATAACAATGCAAAATACAAGAGCTGGTTCATGGTTAAATGGGGACCTAGGCAGGGTAATAGACTGGGGCCCCCCAGAGCATCCCCTCATGTAGGAGCATCCCCTCCTGCAGCAACCTCCTACCGCTACAGCAGCAGCCTCCTCCCCAGCCACACCAGTGTTCCATTACTTGGCTATTTCTCCTCAATTACAATGAACACCATTCAAACCTGTCAGCATGCATACTGTTTTCTTATTTACTTCTACAGTGATTACAGATAAAACTAATGTATTTTGGCTTTTCCTGGTTAGGGGTCACCACAGCGGAACTCCAGTCCACTAATAATTGGCAGTGGAATTTTACAGTGCTGAGGTGCCAGCCCGATGCCCAACCTTCAAAGAAGGCACACCCATTCATGCACACACCTACCTGCATGTCTTTATAAATCACTCGACTGTGGGGAGGACATGCAGACTCCACAAAGACAGCACTACAGCTGAGAATCGAACCAGAGAACTTTTTGCTATGAGTCAACAACTCTAACCCCTGCACCACCGAGGCCTATTACAATGATTACAGATATTGAAGTAAAATAGAACAAACACTGATAGCCATTTGCTAAACAAACAATGCAGTCTCACAATGAAAATAGACTTAGCATGAGCAGTAAACTTCTCTGCCCTTGAAACTCACATTCATTGAAACAGCATGAAAACCCACATTCATTTTGCATCTGGCCAGTAGAGGACTAAGCTTACTTCTAGGCTGTTTTCAAACCATAGGCTCCTTACACATTTTTAGGGCCACGCATACATGTATGCATTCTTTGATTCACCTTCCTGATTGTATTCAATTATATTTCTGTTATAATACAGCACACTTGTTAGAGCGTGTTTTAAATGTATTGTTTTGAACATTTTTTCAGTAAGCAAGGAAACAAAATTTGTGAACCAATAATGACAAAACTGCCCAAATCAGAACATTTCCATCATAAAAGTCTACTCAAACTTCTGTCATTACAATCCATCAGTATCAGTAAATATGCACAATCTCTGCAGAAGTAAAAGTCATCTAAATAATTCCACATTAAAGGCATCTGCACCTAATTAAGAGGTTGCTGCTAGCAAACAACTTTATATTTCATTGTTTCATCTACAAAAAAAGTGCTTGTTGCCCTTGAAGAATTGCCTATGTTACATTAAAAAATGATAAGCTAGTAATATTGCAATAGGGAATGGATGGCAAACCGATAACAGGTTCATAGCTACTAGATAACTCCTCCAAAGGAGGGTATTCACAGGACTGCAGCATTCTTTCCCTTTAAAGTGCAACACAGTACAGTATCAGCAATCCATCTGCATACTGTAGGAGTAGAAACCACAGACTTCTGCATCAAAAGCAAGTATGCTACCTGTTGTGCTAATAACAATGCAAACAGACTTGCCATAATCAGCACTAAACTTCTCTTCCCCTGAAGCTCTCAGCTCCTTGTAAAATCCACTTGACACTCAACTAAATCTCTCAACTCTGCAGCACAAGAAATCTGGAAAAAGCCAAAATTTACTGGGGGGGGGGACAAAGGCCCAAAACCAGGGACACATTTTACACATTACTTGTATAATCTTATAAATGTGCTAGAATAAAGTGTTTTGTGTTACCATGTGTTTCCTGAAAGAGAAGAAGACTTAAATTTAGAGGGCTATCATTATTTAGTGAATTCAGTTTTCACTGATTTCCAAAAAAACACAAATTTTAAAAGGAACAGACCAAAAACATGAGCCAAATATTCTGTGAAAATCTGGACAGATGAAAGCTATGGACTGAACTCCTTGAATCACAGGTGGTGGTATGGGTACATAATTCAGGCTGTTGTTCCTTGTACCTAAGGTACAGGATTTGAGCCTGAGTAACACTAACCACCAGGTATACCTAACTACACACACTCAGCATAACCCCCCCAGACACACACACAATCAGCATAACCCCCCAGACACACACACACAATCAGCATAACCCCCCAGATACACACACAATCAGCATAACCCCCCCAACACACAATCAGCATAACCCCCCCAGACACACATACACACAATCAGCTTAACCCCCCAACACACACACAAACAGCTTAAACCCCACCTCAGCAACACTCCTTACCTGGAAACAGCAAAAAACACATAGGCAATTGGGCAGCACATGTGAGCAGAAAACTAATGTGATCAACTCTCCTCAAAAATTGTAATGTGCTTTAAAATTGACTGGGTGGCAGGAATACATGCACACATAGACATACATGACTACAGAAGACGCTGCCACCATGGTCTTGCAGCTGTAAAAGTGGGTGGTGAAGGTGCTCCTCCCCCCTCGCTCTATGGTTCTGGCGCCCTTGCTCTCAAACCATATTCTATCAAGGATAAATTAACATATATTCAGAGAAGGAACTGCTGAACAATTTATTAAAGGTACTTAGCAGAAGAGGCCATTATTACTGCCACGGGAAGATGCAGAGCCCCAGTTCAATGGTGGCCCTGCTAGGTGGAGGGCATTCAAAAGCAAACTTTCAAATGGGGACATACTCAAGTCCCGATTTATTTTTGGGGAAAGTTGATTGAGCCAAATAAATCTTTAAGTAATGAACTAAGGCAAGAGGATTCAAGTACTGAAACTAAATCTGATTAATAATACAACAGATAAACAAGTAACTTCAAAATCCTTTTTTTACTAGAGTAGATATAGGTTCATAGGTATGTACTAGGCTATCGGCCCTAGAGTCTATATAAGCCTAGCCAAAAGAGGTTCCCTGACTTTTGACACCCAAGACAATTATTTTCCTGTGCCCCTGTCAAGCAGCGCCACAGCAGTGATCCCTAATTAGCCCTTGCAAATCTTGAACCCAGGAACATGCACACCATAATCACAGTAATTTACCACTAAGTCATGTGAGCTTACACACATAATCAGCTTAAACCCCACCTCAGCATATTTTATAAAAAGGGCATTTGAACAATCTTAATGCTTGGATGATACCCACAGATGAATTTCACTAAAGCTGACTGAATTAATATTTATTTTTCCATGTTAAGATGTACCAGAAAAAAATTCCTCTCATACAGCATTCAAAGTAAAGTTATGCAAAAGTCCATTATTGCTCAGGCTTTGAATTAAAATTAACACAGATACAGAGTGCATACATGTATGTCATATGTATGCTTAATATCAGGACAGATGGTCTACTTAGTAAGTGGTTGACAAATGAAACAGGAGATTTGTTTGGTCAACCAGTTGGTTTCCCAAATGCTTAGAGTAAGCTACATTAAAAACACATAGTGGCAGAGATTAGAGAAATAGGGAAATATTACTTTTCTTTACTGTTGTGCAGTTTCAGAGTTTGTATATATAAACATATCAATTATATATATATATATATATATATATATATATATATATATATACATATACATATGTAAATGTGTGTAATATATGATACATTTATATACATACACACATACATTAAACTATAATGTCAGTGGTGTGGGGGATGCAGTCCCATGGCAGGGAACAGGAGGACTCCCCCCCCCAAAAAAACGCACTACTTTATTTAGAAGAAATAGGTGTCAATTACTTATTTAGCTATTATACTAATATGAAGTATAGTCACCAAAATGGTTAACAAAGATCATTAGTTGACTTAACAGGTTTTGAGGATATTGTAAGTTGAATGATAATTACATAATAATATGCTTCTATTTCCATCCCTTCACTCTGTTGATGAACTTAGTAAGGCTGCTGAGATTTTTTGAAAATCTTTCAAGTCGGCTGTCTTCTCTCCACTGAGTCAGCATAACACTGACCTCTGTAAGGTGGATGTTACTCCTGAATCTAATTTATGCCTTAGTGAAATAAGCCTGTACCAAATGTATTAAACTAGCAGCATACTCAGCCATCCTGCTTAAGAAACGTATCAAGAGAAGCAGAGATAGATGTGCCCCTCTGCTGCAGAAAGAAGCTTTCCTGGCTCCATAACATGATGAATTGGACTTCTATAGAAACAAACAAACAATTACATAGCCATTGCTGCACTGAATACCTTGGGTAAGACTGTGGAATGAGTGGCTTATCTGCATCTCTCTTAATATGTTGAGTCCATCATTAGTCTCAGTGACTCTCAAAACAGATTCAGAAAAGGCTGCTCTGTCAGTACTGCTCTGTAATGTCTCAGTCTCTGACTGTTGCAACAACAGAACAAGGGTACCTCCTCTGTTTCTCAACTTATCCGACCTTCAAAACCATTCTCCACAAACACCTTGCAATAAAGCTTGACACACTAGGTAACTCACAAAACTATTTCTCAAGTCTGAGTAGCTCTAAAGTGTTTTCCTTTCCTACTGAGTTGTTAATCCAATACAGGGTGCACAGTTTTGTACTGCACTGGATAACACTAAATATGATGTTAGGTGGTTATCAGTCTACTCTACTGATGATAAAAGGATGCTGCTGGGTGAAGCTCTGGTCTAATGATTTTATGTTATAAATTAACTTCTTGCCCTTACAATGTCCAGAACTGAAAGTAGCCCAATATGCGGATGAAACAACACAAAAACCAGTCTTATTCTACAGCCTAGGCTAATATTTGGGAGTGATTCTATAAAAAGTATCTCTGTTCAAAAACTGTTATATCTTATTAAAAAAACAAATTTCCTATGTAGTCTTACTATCACAGCACCCATTCAAACAATATTGTCATTACTACCTACAATGGAGTTCTTACAAAATACTTTAAAATCTGTTACTTTCACTAACTTACTATTATTCAGTACATGTCAATTTTACTGTGATAAAGTACAATCAATTATCAAGATACATATAATGAATCCAAAACAGCTTTCATCCAGTTCTAGAAGCAAACTCATCCCATTCCATTCATTTTTTTTTCCAAATGTTGCTATATTAGTGTCTTACATACTGACCTTTCTTCAAGCAATACCTTCAAAAGGAAAACATCTACAAGTATACCGGATCAGTTCTCACAGCACTTTTAGGACGCATCGCTGTAATTTTACAGACTACACTATCTCCTTCTCCATTTATCCCTTTACTGTCTCCACCCTGCTAAGCCTTCCCCCAGTACGTATTCCTAGTCCCATAATTTATGCCTTCTTCTCTTGTGATTAGATCGATTTGCACCTAATTTTGTATCCCCTCTGATGCTTACCTGTCCTATTTACTTTGTTTGATTCCCCTTCTTCCTACTTCTTCACTCACATTTGCTGTTTTTGCTGAATAATTTACTTGTTTGTTTTTTACCCGCACGTAGTTTCTAAACTACACATACTATCTTACTACTTAATTTGCCTTCCTTACTCACATGTCATAATACTGAGTCTTTAACTGCACTGCTTTACATCTATCACGGTTAAATGAATATGTGTAATACACAATTTTTATTTGCATCTAAAATGCTTATAACTGTTTAGTATTACTTATCATATGATGTAAATTTTTGCTTGTTCTGTTTATAGACCATTATGTTCAGATTTACTGGAGCTTTTCTGGCTTGACCTCCACTGAAAATGATCTTTGAGTCATCTGGAAAATCCAAGTAACAAAACACAAAATAATAAAATTATAATATGATTTTTATTTCATATCTAGACCTCATAACAGAGAGCACTAGAAGTTATTAATACAACACAAGTTCCTATTACTCCTATGTGGTTCGGTAACAAACACTGAGACAATAAACTTGTTTAAAGGAAAATCCCTTTACTGTTATCACTATTTCCAATCAAGACGTTGGGAGTGCTAACAACTTGTTGAAGAGATGGCAAAGCAGCTCCTAGATCTAAAGTTCCACCCATGGAATGAAAAATTTTAATAATTTCAGTTATCAGTTTTGGACAATTTATTACCGTTTTTATAGAGAAAAATTGATGAAATGGCACCGAGTTTGATCTCCACTGCATTTTCTGGATCATAGTTCTCCAAATACAACCCCATACTGGAACATAAGTTTTCTTACTAGCCAAGGTATTCAGAATCCTAAACAGTTTTGATATGCTAGCAGTCAGATAGTACCAGGTAAGATTTGGAACATTGAAACTACCACAGTTTTGAGAGCAAACAAGACATATTCAGATATTCAGGTGACCACAAACATTTTTGAATTTTATTTCATTTTAATGTTAATTTAATATACTTTGTTTATTACGTATGGACCTAACTTTTTCTCAAGTTGGGAAAGAAGCATCTGTACAAATCATTAAAGGCAGACTACAGCACAATTCATTTTCAAACTATCCCACTGCAGGGATCAACTCAAAGGCCACTGCAAGAAAGATAGTCTTACTGTACAGTCAGGTAGGGAAAATTAAAAAAAAACTTTAGAGACCATGGTAACCTTTTATTTCGCAAATAATTATGCCCTTGTCAGTCAGATAAGGATATCCATCTACTTTTTGCAGACAGACTAGCTGAAGAGTTCAGTAAAACACCAAATGCATTGCTACACAAAATAACAAAATCTTAAAAGGAAAACCTAGGACCAGCCATTAGCCTACTTCATATTTACTAATCAGGATAGTAACAAGTTTTCTCTGGTGTTTCCACCTTTGAGCTACAGTGTCAGCAGCAACCCAGAGAAATTTTACACATAACAAAATAAACCTGGGAGGAGGAATAGAATCTGTCATAGTGCAGTGGGGCTTACTGCCTAAATTTAAGACAATTTAAGAGCAATAAAGAATATATAACTAAGGTACTGCAGGCTCAAGCCCACACTTACTAGATTGGTGGCAGTGAACTCCAAGGTGTCCCAACCTAACAAATGGGAACACAAATTTATCATGTGACTATCCTAAAATTAAGCTATACTAGAAAAAGCATAAAGATTCCTTGTAAAACAGGACATGCTGTTTGTTCCAGCTCGGAACTTCAGGTAGAAAAAGAGGAAATGCTGCCCAGTTATTGGAAAGGGTAAGTGAAAGACTCTGTTATCAAAAATAAAATATGTGTCTGCATGCCATTATAAACTAAAATGACGCAGCATAATACAATGACAGAATCACCAAAGAAACTAAAGCTACTGTCTTATATAATCCCAAAAGAAAAATGAGAAAAATACTCCACTTGACATTAAAAAGATGCTGCCTCTGAAAATTACTGAAGAATTCCATACAATGAAATTACACCAATGTCTTGTTGTCGAAGCCAAAATACAGCACCTGATTCTGTAATGATTTTTGGTGGCTAAATCCATTTTGATATATACCCCATGTGACAATGTGAGGTATTGCCAGCTATGCCAGGAGAAGTAGGGCAGTAGATATTTAACATATGCCAGCACAACTAGCTGGAATTTTGTAAAGAATTAAATGTCATTTGTTTAGCAAACTGATTTGTACAGATGCTTGTGATGAAAAATGTATTTGTAAAGCTGCTTGGGTTAAAAATGTACCAATAGTGTGCCCTGCTGGAGAGAAAAAGAAATATACATTTATTATTGTAACTGTTTAAATGTATATGTTTTAAGAGAGAATACTGGAAGAAACAATGTTAATCTCAATCCACCTAACTTTGAAAATAGTTTGAAATTAAATTACCTGGCTTAGGCCATAAAGATTGTATCTTACAGTTCTCAATGCAGCCAGAGACAAAAAGTCTGTACTAGGAAGCTTTCTACATTGTCTTTGGGGTGAACTAATTACAACTCTGTAAGGGTGGCGGTTTGAAATTGTTTTATGACTTCCAAGAGCTGCAGTAGATCTTAGCAAGGATATGTGTGTGTGTGTGTGTGTGTGTGTGTGTGTGTGTGTGTGTGTGTGTGTGTGTTTGTATTATTGACACGTGTGCTAAATCCTGACAGCTTCTAGCCAAGGGGGGTAGCATAGGAACCAGAAGTCAGATGACCAGATGTATGTGATGTCATTCTGTAATCTAGGAGAAAAATGATGTTTAATACTAGATGAGAATGAAGTCTCATTGCAGAATGTTTTTGGAACCTGACTGAGAAGGACCCACCTACTTCATCTTGCCTTGCTCTAGTAAGTGACCAGGAAAAAAGTAATTCTTCAGATCAGTCAGGAAAATATAGTGAGACTAGTTAAGTACTGTTTTTTGTATCTGTGTGAATCTATTTACCTATGTTATTTTAATATTTCATGTGATTGAAATTCTGGTGTTTACTATAAATTGAAATGTAGTATTTTCATGTTCTTTTCATTGTGGCTAGTCTTTTAGAGATTATTTTAATCTCTAAAAGTACTTATATATCTTTGGTAGCTCTGGCCACTCCTGAAAGCATTGCTGTTGGTCAAACTAACATTCTTATTAATATTAAATTCACTCAGTATAATTGGGTACCATTGCAAGAGCCGTAGAGTAGCTAGATTTGGAATGTCTGGTGGCAGTGTAACTACCTTATAGTCTTGGCTGTTCCAGCTTTTCCTAGGTGTGTGTGTGTGTGTGTGTGTGTGTGTGTGTGTGTGTGTGTGTGTGTGTGTGAGTGTGAAAATCACATCTCAAAGAGTGTATGTGTCAGCTGTCTGGAGCGGGGACATGAAGCACTGGTTTCACAGACAGCGTGCTGGAGAACTTGGTTTGGACACACGGCTGAGGTCTCAACTCTATAGCTATGCCAGTGGGGAGTCTTACTGGGGACCTGGAGGGAGACAAATAGAGAAATCCAGACCCCAGACTGAGTGTGTTCCCTGTGTGCTCTTAAGGGAAATTGTGCTTGATGCAGAGAGCTGCATCATGGTTGTATCCATTTTTGTTCCAAGTGAATGTCCCTCTCCAGTGCCAGTGGTGAAGATTCAGGCTCCTTGATTACTAGCCCAGAGTGGGAACGTCAAACCCCATAACACATATAAATTAATTGACTGAGAGGCTAATATCTGCTGCTGAAAAGGGGCTCTGAATTTGCTCCATCAGCCTATCCCAATTACCAAAAAAAATTTACTTGTTTTTGTGGAGTGGACAGTATAGCTCTTATAGGTGTATTTGTTTTGCTAATGTGCTTGAGGTGGCAAGATCGACTTCTCCTACTTGGAGTAACTTTTCCAATATGTTTCTGTTTCTCTGTTTTTAAGTTTATCTCAGATAACGGGCTCTTGCTGCTGTTTCTCAAACATATATATTACACACCTACCAAGCTCAAGAAGTGACACTAGCAGCAAATATGTCTGACCTCAAAGGTACTCATAAAACTTCCAGGTTAATTTCTTTGAATGGTTTCCTGTTTGGTTCAGTGCAATGGAAAGGAAAAGTCTGCTCAGGATACACTGGGTTATTCAAGAAGTGCTTTCTGATACATGTGGGTTAATACCCCAATGTCTGTAACACTGATATGCTGCTGGGTACACCATGCCATGTGACTGTCATATTTGGTTTCTCATATCTTATAACTATGTCAGAGTCCACTAAAACTGCTAAAACTACCTTCATGTTTCCCCTCTTGGTTACTCAAGCTCATCTGATAGAGTGTTAAAATGCCCAGTTATTTTGCTTGCCTCTCCACTGTGTGGTTGTTAGTGTCATTATTAATAACATAAGAACTACATATGGTACAGTAATTAAGGAGGTTTCTCAGTTCACCCATTATGACCTGCACACAGCTGCAAAACAGCATGGTATTTCTACAAAAGGAAAGGAGTGTATGTGTATGCTATATGAGCTATATATTAATTTTAATCATACTTTTAATATTGTTTTTGATAATACTCAAGATAATCGATAGGTTCACATATAACAGTAGTCAATAAGAGAGTTTACATCCAGGTTTGATTTGAGATGTATGTAAGAGCTACAAATAAGAAGAGAGCATAAAAAAATAAATGCAACAGGCTTTACTAAAGCCAAAATAAAGCTTTCCTGATGCCTTGCCATGAGTGCCCTCCAGGTAACAATATGTATTTAAAATCTCAATGTTTAACTATCCAAAAAACACAGACTAATACTGAAGCACTGGTCCAGTAACAGGAGGTAACAGTACTACTTAATTGCTTCCATTTGCATGTGTTGTTCAAATCTTTAGGGCATAATGTTTTAAACTTTAAAGCCATTAAACTTTCCTTACATTGTAATCTTTAATGGCATAATTGCTACAACAATAGATTTTGGGTTTCTCCAAAACAGAGGAGCCATTTTTGGCAAACCGAAGTTATAATGTGTTGAACGATCCTTAATCATAGATCCCCTCTTTTTCAAAGTCTTCAAAATCTCTTTGGCAGCTATTTTCTTTTCTCACCACTAACTCTGACCTGCAACAAAAGATGACAACGCAATCAATTGTTCATCTCTTTATGAAAGCAGAAAACATCTTCTAAAATGCAGAAAAAAACAGAATCCACAAATAAAGATTTTTTTTTATGAATCCACAAATAAAGATTTTTATCCCCGAAACTATAAGCTAAACAGTTTCCACTACAAAGCAAAGAAAACATTATCAATGTATGTTTTAAATGCCCATAATGTTGCCAAGACTTAACATACTGAGTTCAAATTTTCAAAATACCATTTATGAGTCAGCCCCACTTGCACTATGACATTGAATCCCTGCAACTCAGATCAAAATAAAATTCAGGAAAATGGCTGAACAAAATTTACAAATCAAATACACAGCAGCAGACAGTAGGTTGAAAGAGGGCCCCTAAAATAACTACATTAAAAATTAATTTCAAAAGTCCAGTTAAAAAGCTATAATGCTGCACAATAATGAGTTTGTTAAAATGAAAGCCAACAAAACATGAAAACTGAGGATCTTGTACATTATTTTTAACAGATGCCCATAATTCTGTCAAAACGGAATATCTTGAGCAACATGAGATCTATAACCTACCATGACTTTATCTGTAACACTGAGTTTAAACGACTCACATCTAAAATATGGTTTACAAACACAAGTGTGAAACAATATTTACAAAAGTCGCTGTCAAATGGCACACAGCAGATTGACAGAAGGGTCCCTAATGTGACTAACCTAATCATTTTAAACCAAAGTTCAGCACATGTAGAAAGTCATAAGCCTACACAACAATCAGTTAATTAAAATGAAGTGATGAACTATTTTACATTAAATTCCCTATAAAACATATAGGTATCATTTATGAAATTTAAACTTAGAATTCAAATTGAAAAAAAAGAAAGACAGAGATGCCCATTTTAGCAGTACAGTGAAGCACCTGGGTGCTCATACTACAGATAGGAGCACATGTTCAAAGACTGTAAGACATTCACATTCTAGACTCTTACATGGAATCTTGATGCAGCAATCAAGACCATCAAGAATACTACATGTATACATCCACCATCAAAACACAGAGTGTCGCTATATGACAATGTGGTTTATTGAGCCACAGTGTGCTAATACTGCATTGTCATCCTGCATCTCCATAAAAATAAATATAATTCCCATGTAATAATTTACACGGTTATAAAATATATTGAAATGTTTTTACTTATTTGTTTGTGAAGAAAGATGAACAGACTGGTCTTTCTTTGGCCCTTTTCATGCTTGAATCAGGCCACAGAGGTACAGATAAATACAATACAATTTAGAGTACCCAGTGAACCAGCATGGATTCTACTTTATGTTTTTCGGAAGTATGGAATACAGTACCCAAATAAAACTCACAGACACATGAAGAGAACATCCAGACACCAAATTAACAATAACCAGCAAAGCACAAGCTCAATGTGCAAGTGCTATACAAGCCTGAGCACATGGTAGTACCTGTTGGAACAGAACCTTGCATGCGCTGATGCATCTATAAAACAGCATTTTTTTGTTATGCAGTCATTTGTAGGAGACTTACTTTAGCTGTGCATATATTGTCTCCTTGTCCTGAAATTTCAAAAAAATAAATAAATAAATAAAAATAAAGCACTACTTTCCAAACAAATACATCAAATCTAAAAACTTCTTTTAATTCCAATGAAACTTCTCTTAACTTCTCTTTTCTTCTCTTCTCTAACCTCTTAAATCCTAGTCCGTCTACCTAAATATGCTAACTCTAAGATCACTGTACCTCATGGTAGAAGAAATACATTAAGGTATTACAATCTTATAGCTCCTATGTATTCCCTGTATTTGCACTTCTAGACTCACTGTTCTGAGGATCACAATTGCAGACTTCAAGAAATGCATCAGGAAAGTACAGCCGTATTAGCCAACCAGATTGTTTGGTTTTCTTACCCCATTTCATACACACACATACACATGCACAAACCTTTTTAAAACATAAGAACTGAAAAAACGATCTGTAGCAAAGGTGTGTTAAGAACTTGGAAAACAAAAACCTTAGTAAAAGAACCACTGAAGTACCACAGGAACTGGAATACAATTCTGAAACCAACATAGTAAAAACAGAGATTATTTTGTGCTTTCATCCTAACACTTTATAACTTGGAACTTCATCAGAATGCTTCCATTTAAATAGCATCAGTTATTTAAACTCTAAAATCTTACCAAAATTTTAAATAACAACCAATAAAATACATATAAAAATTACATGATAAAATTCTACCAGTAAAAAAAATAGAAACTTTCTTTCATAATTTAGGAACACAATATATATATATATATATATATATATATATATATATATATATATATATATATATATATATATAAAATATGTATAAAAGTATCTACCTATAATTCAGTTCTCTAAACATTAGAATTATTACTACACTAATCTAAGTTCTAACAAACATTTAATATTAATCATTTTATTGAGGCCAAGGAATTTATCAGCACAAAATAAAATTTGTCATTTCAGTTCTCTGGCCTCTAAAACTGTATTACATTCTTTTGTAAACCTCTATAAATTAATTTGTCTGAGGACAAAGGATTGAAACTTCCTAAAATGGTCACATTGAATGCTAAGATTAAATGATTTGTGTATGCTTTTTCTTTAACTACAATTTGATGAGTTAATATGGGGGAAACTTGTACTGTTGATCCCTTAAAATTTCTTCAGCTATTTTGTCAGGTTCAAATAAGGGATATTCCCTAGCCAGGAAAAGTTGCTTAATAAATTGCACTTCTTGAATGACTTGGACATCATCACTAATTGATCGACTGACTCAAATAAGTTGTCCCCTGAAATTATTTAATTTCATAAATTTGGGATGGTGGCTATGAAAATGCAAATAATAATTATTAAATGTAGTTTTTCTGAAAACAGAAATACTAAAAAGCACAAAATAAACTCACTGATAAAAGTTTAGCCTTTCCTTTAGCTATGACCACTGACAGTTACGCAGTTAAAACTATCATTAATTCAAACTGGAAAATTATACTTCAAAATTCTGAACTTACCAACATTATTGGCAGTAATCCTTTATTTGTATACAAAAAAATCATTTAATTAAAAAAAAAATGTTGGAGACAAATCCCATTACAGGCACGAAATATTTTGGGAATTCAGTCGGCACATCCATTTGTGCCAACTGTAAACAATGTAGATACGTAAGCAATTCAAATTTTAGTTCATTTTGAACACTTACATTTTACTTATATTTCCCAAAGTAGGTACACTTGTTCATAGGTTCATAGGTTGGTACTAGGCTATTGGCCCTAGGGCCTATACAAGCCTAGCCATAACAATTCCCTGGCTGTTTCTTCCTACACTATTTACTTCCCTGGACCCCTGTCTAGCAGGGTGACTGATGTGATCCTCGGGGTGAATTTCCTTTCCCCCATCCAATCATCAAGGTTCTTTTTGAAGAGGGCCAAAGAGGTGCTCTGCTTGACATGTATGAGCAGTCTATTCCAGAGTTTGGGGAGTCTCTGGGTCAGGAACCTATCCCGCCAGCATGTTTTGTTTATTGTGATGACAAGGTTTAGATCCCTGGAGCGTGTGACTCTGAGGGATTAGGATTTTTTTAAGTGTAGCATGTCCAACAGCTCTGGGTTTGACATGGCCTTGTATGTTAAGCAGAGATCACCTTGGAGTAGATGATATGCGACAGAGTATAGCTGGAGTTTTTTAAGGCGGTCAGCATAGGCCATCTGCTTTAGGCCTGTGATTCTTTTAGTGAGGTATTTCTGCGGCCTTTCCAGTTGTTGCAGATGTCCTGAAAGGTACATACCAAATGAGACATTGTATTCTATAATTGGTCTAATGAGGGATGAGTACAGTGGGACAATGACCTCCTTTTTTCTGGATGAAAAGCCCTTAGTGATGAGGTGTGCCACATAGAAGGATTTCCTGACTGTTGTGGCGATGTGGTTATTGAAGGTGAGACCACTGTCCACCTGTGTCCCTAAGTCTCTTATCACACTTTCGGTGTTTAGTGTACTGCCACCTATGTGGTAATTCACGGGTACATGTTTTTTCCCACAGGGGATAACTATACATTTCTTGGCATTGAGCTTGAACCCATGGCTCTGGCACCAAGCATCTGTTTCTGTAAGGTCCTTTTGTAGAGTATCGACATCATTTGGGGATTCAGTAATGGCTCCCAGTTTGCAGTTATCTGCAAACTTTGTTAGCCAGAGTCCCTTAGTGCTGGCCTGTACTTCAGAGAATTAGATGCCAAACAAGAGAGGTCCCAGGACTGAACCCTGAGGTACTCAACTTGTCACTTGTCTGGAGCTGGATTTGGAGTCAGCTACTTTTACAGTGTGGGTTCTGTCAGTAAGCCAGTTGGCAATCCATTGAGTGATGTAGGGATTAATGCTCAGCTTAGTAAGTTTATCTATGATTCCAGAGTGGGGGGTGGTGTCAAGGACCTTGGCGAGGTCCAGATAGGCTGTGTGGACTGTCTTACCCTCGTTCACGGCTCTGGAAACTGATTCGGAGAAGTCAATCAGGTTCAGGAGACAAGATCGGCCCTTCACGAACCCAAACTGGGTGGGGTCCAGTGTTTTAAGGTTGTGTAGTTCAAATATGGTATATTTAGCCTTGTGCTGTATTTGTTCTCAATTCTATGTTGGTAAAAGTACTAGAGAATTATATGTTCGAGTTAGAGAACATATAAATGCAATTAAACAAAAGGATACTTTAAATACCTTGGCTAGGCATAGCATTCAATGTGACCATTTTAGGAAGTTTCAATTCTTTGTCCTTGAACAAATTAATTTAGATAGGTTTACTAATGGAAGTAATACAGTTTTAGAGGCCCGAGAAATCTGAAATGGCAAATTTTATTATGTGTCAATAAATTCCCTGGCCTCAATGAAATGATTAATATTAAATGTTTGTTAAAACTTAGATTAATGTAGTAATAATTTTAATGTTTAGAGAACTGTATTACAGGTAGATACTTTATATAACTTTTTATATAGATATTGTGTTCCTAAATTATGAAAGAAAGTTTCAATTTTTTATTGGTAGAATTTCATCATGTGATTTTTTTCTATGTATTTTTATTGGTTGTTGTTTGCATTTGTGGCGGTCTTTTAAAGTTTAAATAGGTGATGATATTTAAATGGAGTTACTCTGATGAAGTTCCAAGTTAATAAAGTATTGGGATGAAAGTGCGAAATAGTCTCTGTTTTTACTGTGTTGGTTTCAGAATTGTATTACTTCAGTGGTTCATTTACTAAGGTTTTTGCTTTCCAAATTTTTAAAACATAGCTCTATTTTCTTTTATACACACACATATACACAAACAACTGTGTGCGTGCATGTGTGTGTGTTCATGCATACACACAAATGCAAATAACACATATGCAAACACAAAAATGAACACACATACGCAGGCACATGAACACACACGCGCACCTTTTTTTTTAAATAAGGTTTAATGTTTCATTCCTTTTAAATATATCCAATTAATTATATAAATGTACTGGTTAGCATAATGGTTAAGGTGTTTAATTTACAGACATAAGATGCACGGTTTGATTCACAGATCAGGTAACTCTCTAGGCTTAAACTGTCCCACAAAGGCAGCTAGCCTAGTACTAACCTATGAACCTGTAAGAAAATTAACAATGAAAGTTAAATTAGACTCCACATCTGTTATGCTTGAAATACGTTCTAACAAAAATATGTTTAAAGACTGTTTAAAAGCAGAAACAAATTATTGCTGATTAAACTAAACATCATCAAAAGAGGTCTATAAAAATAAATGTAATTAATGCATGATGCGTAAATAAATGAATTTATAAAATCAAAAAACTTGGCTAAGCTAATATCTAGCACATTACATTTCATAACTGGTTTGTTGCTTCATTTTTTGAATCCTTACTTACAAAGATATACAAGGACAACAGCCATAGTTCAAGAGGTTATATACTTCTGTTTGCATATGAACTAACGCCATTTCAACCATACACCTACGTTATTTACGAACAGATCTCACAGTAACTGTACTAATTTTCATTCGGTATAAAGGATCAACCAGAACAAGCCTACTATAGTATAACAATAGTGAAAAATACTTCCAGCTGTTAGCACTAGCTTTTAAGCTGCAATAAGTAAGAATGTTGCTGTGTCTTTCGGCTTTTCCCGGTTATCGCCACAGTGGAACTCCAGTCCGCTAATGATTGGTAGTTGGCTTTTACGTGCCGAGTCACCAGCTCTGACGCACAACCTTCAACGAAGGTATGCCCATTCACGTATGTCTCCACGCAGAAGACGCTCTAGCTGAAAATCGAACCAGAGAGAGTCGTACTGTGAGACAACAACGCTACCGTAGCACCACCACTGCTATATGCTTTAAAAGAACAAAAAAGTGATTTTGAAATTATGACGTTGTACCTCAATAGGGCTTTAATGAATTCTTGAATATTTTGACATAATGAAGGCAATGAATATTCATCATAAATACAGTGCTGACCATTTACAATACTAACAAAAAAAATAATGGGAATATTCTGGCAAGCACAAGAACTGAGAGTTCTCATTCTTTTCCTCATGTTTTGTCCTTCTACATTCATCTTTAAAAATTAAGCTGAATGGATTCACGTCAATAGATTGGCACAAACATCACCGACGATAAAATTTGCAAAATAAATTCATCAAAACTACTTAAGCCAACCTTGGAAATATTCTTTTTTGCAAAGGGGCAAACCCCCCTGCACTCCCCATCCAGTGATGGGACAAGTACCCACACCTCCAAACTTACATATATCAACTCTGAGGTCACACAACAGTGAATAAAGATGAATACTCTGTTTTTGCCAAAGTAGTTTGGATGAACTTAATTCAATTATCTTACCTTTGTTGACATTACTATCAACAGTTTGACTCATTCTTGGAAGAACTACATATGACACCTGCTTCTGCCTACCTTAAGAAAACAGCATTGTTCTTATTGCACTGGAAGGTGCACAGGTGAAAAGTGGTTGTGGAGATGTTTTTCTCTTAAAAGATGTGCTTCCAATCAATGAAGTATTCAGTTCTGTAGTACTTATAGTGAAGAGGACCAGTGTCTGAGCTTTCCAAGCATAAGAAGCTTTTAACCTTCTTCCTAAATGTTTTTTTTTTTTTGCGTCTTTCGGCTTTTCCCGGTTGGGGGTCGCCACAGCGGAACTCCGGTCCGCTAATGATTGGCAGTAGATTTTTACGCGCTGGCTTGCCGGGCCTAACGCAAAACCTTCAACGAAGGAACGGCCATTCACGCATGTCGCTAAACAAAAGACGCTCTAACTGAGAATCGAACTGGCAATGTCTAACTACCGCAGCACCACCACCGAAAACTTCTTCCTAAATACACTACAAAAAAACAAGGCAGTAGTAAATATAGCCCAGAAAAATATTTCAAAGTGAAAGAGTTCCTCATGTTTGTCAGTTGGAATCCAGTCTGTTAATGAGGCAGTACTTAGAGAATGTCTTATGATGTTGCAGACAAGTAGTGCTAGCCCAATTTGTTAGCTCACACCTGATCTTCCAGTATGTACAGATGAGATTTAGCTCCACAAAAACTACACTACTTTTTCATTGCAACTTTATAATTCAGCATGGAGAAAAAAAATCATTTTTAGAGTAGTGGTTGGAGGAATATAGATAGCAGAAATTGGAAAATAATCTATTATGGATCAGAAATATACATTTTTTTAACTAATGAAGCATCCTTCCCTCAAGGATTTCACAAGATAACCTCACGAAACAATGGCAAGTTACATTGCAGGTTATGAAAGATGATATTTATAGGGGTTCGATATGCTTCTGAAATCCTACTAATATCTACGTTGAGTTGCATGCAGAAACCTCTATAACAGTCATTTCATTAGGCTGGCTAAGTTGCATGCAATAGCCTCTATAGCAGTCATTTCATTAGGCTGGCTGCCTACGCTGAAATTACTCCATCAGAGTTCCTTTCATGGAGCACCATGAGACAACAGCAACAAAAATAGGAGAGGTTCTACTTCTTTGGTATCTGCAACCAAGTAACACGTTTCACTTCAGTATCACCTACTACAACTCATGCTTTATGCAGTTCTTAAAATGCAAGCAAACACTATAAAACACTACTAAGAACTTGTATGCTTTTAATATATCAGACGTTTACATTTATAGCTGATCTATATGCTGTTGACAGCTATGGTACATTACAATACAAGCCCTATAGCACTACATCCATACAACCCCCCCCCCCCCAACCCCAACCCCAACCCCCCTTGCCTTTAAATATTGGGAGACAGTTTACACAAACATACACTTCAAACACCTCAAATGTAGCAAAAACAAATCTGCAGCACTAAAGTGCACAGGCATCTACTTCAAATGGGTAAGAAATGTGTGGGGTCTACTCAAGGTCATAAAAGCCCAAACGAGCAGGGGTTGTCATCGTAATGAGTTCCCGTTTACTTTCCAAAATAAGCAATCTTTATCATAACTACAAAAGTGATAGTCATGTCTGTGACAGAAACTGCACATAAAGCGACACAGATTATGCATTCTGCACCTGGACTGCAGAGATAACAACATACAGCCTGCACGAACCTGCACCAGCCTAAATGGTAAGAATACGGTCGTACACAGTAAGGACGCAGAAAAACAGAACATTTGCAACACATAATTTTATATTGCGCACTTTAAGCATGTATAGCCCTAAAGCAATTCAACGCTTGGCGCAAACGGCAGTGCAGAGTCAGCGAAACTGAAATAAAAGATAACGGAACAGAGAAATCAACGAATGCATTAACCTTAGTTCACAAATAATGTGTAAAACTGGACATAAAAATTAATTAACTACATGTCAAAACACAGTCATCTCATCACATCGGAAAGTAAAGTGTTGAGCATCACACTTTTAATAAGATTTTTTTATGTTATCTTCTATTGTCGCTGCCTACCATCACTGTGTTTATTATACTGCGATAAAATAATAACTGCAGCAAATAGCCCAATGCATACTACAACTGGTGATGCAAACATTATATATTTAGCAGGTAGGGAAATGCGCATTTTAAAATATGAATCTATCACTCAAGGTACATCATCACTGTTTTGTCTTACACCCAATAAAGATAAGCTCAATGTGCCTGTCTTTTGAATAGCAGTTCAAGCCAGCAGCCACTATACCTGTGTTTCCTCCATGTTAGATGTCCTATTTAATAATCCATAAAAACAGCCTAGCATCATTTGTGTATGTCTAAAATCGGTGAAAACTAGCAAAATCCAGTAACACGGACTAGCCTTCTAAAACAAAAAGACATTTGTCTTCAAACACGAAAAGCAACTCTCAATCTAAATTGGAGTCACTTACCGAAGACTTTATCCACCAGCATCCAACCTCCCAGCAGGAAACATACACAAACGCACGCATCCCATTGCATCGTACCTACTACACTTCCCAGAATCCATTGTCAGACTCCGCGCATGTCCTTGAGAGTAACACCGTTACAAAGAGATTTCTTACGGTAGCTAGGGTTGCCACCTTTTCAAATGCCCAAAGTGGGACATTTTGGGTACTAACGTCAGATTTTGCAGGGCAAAACATACCCACAGCAAGTACAAAGGACAGAACTTCACTTTTATGCCTAAATAAAAGGTTATTCTTGTAGTATTTTAGTTGCGTATTCTGTTTCTTATAACATTTAGGTGTTTCAGATACAGAATGACTGTTTTATGCAACTATTACATAAAATACAGGAAATATTTTTGTCCTAAAATCTCAGGACATTTGCCATTTTTTCAATTTTTTGCAGGACACAACTGCCCAAAGAGGGACTGTCTCTCGCAAAGTGGGACAGGTGGTAACCCTAATAGATCTTTTTTATTACAGTTGCGATGCATATTTTAACAGTCCTAAACAGAAGTAGCTGATTGCCCGGTGACAAAGAAGGTAAGGGTGAAAGTAGTACGGTTTAAGCACATAGTCTTTTTACATATAGATATCAAAAGTTTTTTTTTAAGGTTACCATTAATAAACTTTGGTTTCCAGCTACATTGAATATCAATAAAGATAACAAAGTACAGTTTTGTACCTACCATAAATGTAGATGTTCGAGGATCTCCATTGCTGCAGTCCTGACATAAGGGTATTCCGCTGCCCACCATCGGCCCGAATACCAAAGGGCTAGAACCGGCGTCGGTCATCGGCGCTCGAGACTGACATCAGTACGTGTCAGTACAAATGCGCATGGCCGACGCCATAACCTCAGTCTTTCTTGCCTCAGACGTCAGAATGCAAAAAAAAACACCACCCAAACCTCAACCTAAAAAGAAAAAGGGGGAAGGAGGGAGGGAAAATTGGACTGCAGCAATGGAGATCCTCGAACATCTACATTTATGGTTGGTACAAAACTGTACTATGTTCTTCGTCTCCCATTGCTGCAGTCCTGACATAAGGGTAGAATCCCAGAGCAACGGAAAAAAGGGAGGCTGGTCAACTAAATAGCAGTAGGAGCTGCTGACATGCCCTGTAAGATTGCAGTGGCAAACCCAGCCCTAGACCTAGAATAAAGAGGTAAATGATAATGCTTTGTAAAGGTATGTACAGAACTCCAAGTAGCTGCTTCTAGAATGTCTTTAGTAGCTACCCCTCTCAAAAAAGCAGTAGAAGGGGCCGTAGCCCTAGTAGAATGAGACCTGATCCCAGCTGGAACATCCTTACCATGATGAGAGTAACAAAAAGCAATACAATGGCTAATCCACTTGGAAATAGTTTGTTTCGAGACAGCTTTCCCTCGTGAAGTCAAAGCAAAAGAAACAAATAATTGTTGAGAACTCCTGAACTCATTGGTTCTGCTCAAATAATACCTCAACTGCCTATGTACATCCAAAGAATGCAAAACTTTTTCCCCGTCATTTTGGGGGTTAGCATAAAAAGTAGGCAAATGTAGACTGGTTCAATGCCACATTAGAAATCACTTTAGGCAGAAAAGTAGGATTAGCACGTAAGGAAACCCTGTCATTGTGAAAAATCAGAAAAGGTTCCACTGCCATGAGGGCCTGTAATTCAGATACCCTTCTAGCAGAAGTAATAGCCAACAAAAAAGCAGTCTTCCAAGACAAGAACTGCAAGTCAGCTGTAGCTGCAGGTTCAAAAGGAGGCAGAGTCAGCTTTTCCAAAACAAAATTAAGATCCCAGGTAGGAGTAGGAGCTCTCCGTGGGGTCTGATATTCTTTGCCCCTCTAAGAAACTGTTTAACCAATGGATGTGAAAATAAAGGAGGGTCACAATCATAGTGAGCAGAAATAGCTGCAGCATGCACTTTTACAGAAGAGAAGGACAAACCCTTGTCCAATAAAACAGTCAAATATTGCAATGTACAACTCAAATTAGGCAATTCGACATCAAAGCCTTTAGCTGAACTCCAAAGAAAAAATCTCTTCCATTTACCAGCATAAACTTTTCGAGTACTAGGACGCCTGGCTTCCAAAATAACATCCAAAACTTGTTGAGGGAGCTGAAGGTCCTCCTTCTCTAAAACAGAATGCGCCAGGCTGTCAGGCAGGGAGTGCACCCTGACATTGAGAAAATGATTGTTCTCCTGAGACAATAAATGAGGAATCTGTGGCAATGGCCAAGGTGGTACATGAATCAAGCTCCTCAACAGAGGGTACCAATGCTGACAAGGCCAATCCGGTGCTATAAGGATCATGCAAGGCTTGTCCCTCCTGACTTTCAACAGCACCTGTGGAAGAAGAGGCAAAGGAGGAAAAGCATATACGTGAAGGTTGCTCCAACTGAAGGATAGTGCATCTATTTTCCAGGCTTTCAGATGAAATAGCCTTGTGCAAAACAGTGGCAGTTGGAAATTCAGAGGAGAAGCAAACAGATCTATGTCCGGAGTTCCCCAAGCCATTGTCAACTGAAGAAATACCTGAGGGTCCAATTTCCATTCGTGGGGATCCACAATCTGTCTGCTCAGAACATCTGCTAAAGAATTTTGTGCTCCTGGCAGAAACTGTGCTCAAAGAGTGATGTGCAGATTCAAAGCAGTTTCCCACAACAGCATTGCTTGTCTGCAAAGAGGGTAAGAATGAGTTCCCCCTTGCTTGTTGATGTACCACATGACCGTCGTGTTGTCTGTTCGAATCAACACCAGTCCTGGTTGAAGTAGGCTTTTGAATCCCTCCAAGGCAAATTGAACTGCCAGCATCTCTTTCATGTTGATATGCAAGTGAAGTAGCTCTGGGGCCCAAAGGTCTTGAATCCATTTTCCTCTGAAATGAGCTCCCCAGGCTGACTCCGAGGCATCTGTCGTTAATATCTGACTTGCCTCTGGTTGGGTCACAGAGAGCCCCTTGTTTAGGTGACATTCCTGAGCCCACCACAGAAATTCTCTCTGAATGCAAGGTAGGATCCGAATGACAGTGTCCAAATCGTGGCAGTGTTGAGTCCAAACGTTCTTGAGATACCATTGTAGCTTCCTCATATGCAGTTTGGCATTGGGAAGTACTAGAATGCAAGATGCCATGAACCCCAAGGCTTGAAGGACTGTCCTTGCAGTCAGCCTGGACATTACTGATAGCTGCTGGAAGTATAGGTGAAGATTCCTTTGTTTGTCCGGGGTAAGAAATGTCATCTGAGCAGCTGTATTCAGTTTCACACCCAGAAAACACATCTCTTGTGAGGGTACTAGACTGGACTTTATTTCGTTCACAGAATACCCTAGGCATCTGAAAACTGTCATTACATACTGCAGATGTTGAAGAAGTTCGTGCTTGCCTTGAGCCAGAATCAAACAGTCGTCCAGATAAGGATAAATTTGAATTCCTGCTAGCCTGAGAAAAGCTATTACTGGAGCCAGGGCTTTTGTGAATACCCTGGGCGCAGTAGACAAGCCAAAGGGCAATGCAGAGAACTGATAATGCAAATTCCCATTCCGAAACCTCAGGAATTTCCTGCAACTGGGCCTGATAGGAATGTGAAGATAGGCCTCTTTGAGATCCAGAGTCACCATCCAGTGATCTTTGCCCAGCATAGGTAACAGCTGTTGCAGTGTTAACATCTTGAATTTTGGAATTTCCAGAAAGGTATTTAGAATGGACAAGTCCAGAATTGGTCTCCAAGTATTTCCTTTCTTTGGCACTAAGAAAAGACGGAATAAAACCCCGTGCCTCTTTCTGCAGAAGGTACTTCCTGTATTGCTTCCAACTGAAGCAGAGAAGAAATTTGAGTCTGCGCTTCCAGTTTTTGCTGACGAGGCACATCCAGCATACCTTTGAAAGGAGGGAATGTGTGAAAATAAAATTTGTAGCCTCGATTTATTATGTCCAATACCCATTTGTCTTGGGTAACCAAATGCCAATTCCTTTTGAAAAATCTCAGTTTTCCTCCCAGAGGGGCTGCCAGCAAGGCAGAGTCCGGCAGCTGAAGACACGGGTCATTGGGTCTGTTTCCAAAAGGACTGACCCCTGCCCTCCCCAGCAGAAGGGGTAGAAGAACTCAAAGACCTAGAAGTAACAGGGCCCTGAAAGGAAGCCCTACCCCTACCTCGCCTCGACCTGCCCCTAGACTGATACTCCGAAGAGGGGAAAGACCAACCCTTAGCAGGCCAATTCCTACTGAACTTAGGGGGCTGAACCTGTAAAAAATCCTTAACTGTCTGCATAGACTTAGCTTTCTCCTCCATCTTTTTCAAAACTGACTCTACTGGAGGACCAAAAGAACATCAGATTGTAGAGGAGCATCCATAATTCGAGCCTTAACATGCTCTGACAAGGTCTGATCTTTAAGCCAAGCATGCCTACGAATGACTGAACTAGTAGCAGCCACCCTGGAAGAAGCCTGTAAAGCATCAAAACCACACTGCAAAGAATGCTTACCAACTTGGTCTGAAGCATGCACTAAATCCTGAAGCTCCTTACATTCAATACCTTCAGCTAAAGCATCTACTTTACATTTCAATTGGCCCAGCAAATAATTCTGATACGAAGCATATGAAACTGACAATTTAAAGCTCTCATAGCCAAAGTAGAAGAGGTATACAGTTTTTTACCCCACCTATCCAGGGCCCTAGCATCCTTGTCCAGAGGAACTGGATTCTTAACCACAGAAGCCCTAACCCCTTTGGGGCCTTGAGTAATAGTTTCTGGATCAGCCCTAGGACTCTTATATAAGTACTTGTGAGCTTCCGGAACCCTGTAGTATCTGTCTGGTTTAACCGGGGCAGGAGGCAGAGAATCTGGGTTAAGGGCAGCCTCAGAAAACACATCCTGAACAACATCCAGTACAGGGGGAATAGCCAAGGACCTATGCTGAGGCAAAAACAAGAATTCTCTCAGTCTTTTACAGGAATCAGAATAATCCTGGCCCTCCCATTTGAAATGTTCCCTCATGGAATGCAAAGTCTCAGAGAAAGAAAAATCTTCTGGAGGGGACACAGAGGGAGTAGAGTCCTCAGCCTCCGAATCAGAATAGGGAGGGAAATCCTGAAGTTCTTCTACAGAGGAATCTGACTCATTGGAAGAATGAACCAAACCCTCCAACTCTGGCTCTACCCTGGGCCTCTTCGCAGGGGGGGGCATAGAACCCCTAATTAAAGTAATCAAATCTTCAGCCATCTTTAACATGTGCTTCCTAGGAGCTGGACCCTGGGGACACGCACCATCAGGGGCAGACTTAGACTTAGAATGGGCTTTGCTATGAGAAGGAGGAGGCCTAACTACCCTATGAGGGGAGGGAACCACTGACATCAGAGAAGCACCCTCAGCCTGGCCTAACACAGGAGAAGCCACTTCCTGCAGTAACAAAGGCTCCCCTTGAGACTCAGGTAAACTTTCAGAAGGAGCCGCTGAAGTAGCCAGTGGTACTACAGAACCGGCGTCCGGAGTGGCCGCCTCATCCTGTTTGGACCGCAAAGACTTTTCTTTGCGTTTCTTAGAAGAACCAGTCGTCGGAGAATCCGACGGCATGTTATAATTACAACGTTTACCAAACACTAGCCTAGCACAGTCTAACCGACGTTTAATAGTACGTTTGTTAAAAGTAGCACATTTGTACTGACACGTACTGATGTCAGTCTCGAGCGCCGATGACCGACGCCGGTTCTAGCCCTTTGGTATTCGGGCCGATGGTGGGCAGAGGAATACCCTTATGTCAGGACTGCAGCAATGGGAGACGAAGAACATCGTATATTACACTGCTAATAGAAATGAAAACTCAAAATGGTAATCCGACACACATCCTTAAAGGAACACGCCCCTGAGCTTTTAAACACAGGACTTATTTTTAGCCACAATGATTTTATCGTGGCTGAATAGGCCCTATTTAAACCTCTAACTATACTTAATAGAGGAACTTATGACTGACTTGGTACAGTAAACAAAACCAAACATGTTACAATCTGCATAATATCTAATTCCCTGTGATACCATTAACATGCACATTAAAGCTGAAATATCTTTTCTATATAAAAACACCTTTAGGATATTAATATATCAGGACCTGAAATTTTCTGATTTAACAGTACACAAAAATAAGTAAATGAAGCAAAATAAGACAAGTTAGGATATAAGAAAAATTTATACTGTACCAAATACAGAAACATACGAATAATACCTGAGAACTCAGCTTTAAAACATTTTTCTTGGAAAGTGCATTGATGATCTAGGTAATTGTAACCCCATGGAAATATAAATGAAGTCTGCACATTCTGCTATTCAATAATAATATAAAAGAATAGTCCTGGCTGAGGTGCCCAACATATGATACGCCACAGAGCAATTTATATGTAGACACAATATACTTAACCACAGCTTACGAGAATGTATACAGTACTTGGGACATTTGTTGATGAAACTAAAATGATATGACCTTGCTTATTGTGGATGTTAATGGAATACTTAGATTATTGTATGGAGTCTACTGCAAAGCTTAGAATGGAACCAGGTGATTCTCAAGTAATATTTACTGTACAATGCAGTAAGGGTAATAGAGTACTTGCTGTCTTTTTGTTTATATGTTATGTACAACAATGTTATAACAATAATAAGGGTTGCACATAATTGAATTGTTATTGAAGGACTCCCCAACTAAGTGTGTCTATATTCATATATGTACATATGTGTGGATTGTTATATAGATATATGGTTTTCTCCAGGACTCGTCAGAATAAGAATGGGTATAGTAAGCCATATGTCATACAGCAAACCTATTGCAAATAAACAGTAGGGGCAAGATCTCCTTTAAGCATAAGCTCATCCAAGACCGAAACAGCACAGGACAGGGGTGATAAAAATGGTGGGAGTAATGATCCTGGGTAAATTGCTTAAATGAACAACACCTGCCCCTTGACATGAGCAAAATTGGTTATAATAGTTTTATTTTAACTTTAATACTTTATTATAAATCTCATAAGAAGAAATGTGGATTGCAGAAGTAGTGTTTGTGAGGGAATGAGTGGGTTAGGCTTTGTACAAATGGGGTTAGGTCACACAGGACCATTAAAACTCTTCCAACCCGGGCATACTAATGCACAAGGTATATATATATACCAATAACTCAAATAAATACAAAAAACAAATCTGGTAAGGTCCTGTTTAATTCCTGGTCCAGGAGATTGGTGGGTAAGCACAGGGAAGGGACGGGAATAAAAGAATGCTTTCATAACATGTTTTTGAAAAGAATTAAAAACTTCCCAACATACTTACACAAATATTCAAGGCATCTGTCACAAAACAAAAAGATTTGTAAATGTGGGAAATAGACTCATGGAACATTAAAGGGCTCCAGAACATTAAGAAAAGGAAACTATTTTTACATCTAGCGCTTCAGTCTAAGGCAATCTTCTTACTAATTCAGGAAACAAACTTAACTAATGAACAATGGTCGGATATCAAAGGAAAGAAGTGGATAAGAGAAATTATAGCATCCGAAGGCAAAATAAACAGTGCAGGAGTAGCTATAATCATTAAGAATCATTACAAAGATAAAATCTTAGATTCCAAAACAGATAAAGAAGGAAGATGGTGTTATATAATTCTTTCAACCCCCCTTTATGATAAACCCATTTTACTTCTCAATGTATATGCACCCTGTAATAACCAGCACTCCTTTTTTGCATCACTGTGCCCTATCTTAAACCAATACAATAACCACTACTTGATCATAGGAGGAGACTGGAACTCATATCAGATCCCAAAAAAGGATAAATCAAGTCCACAGAAATCATGCAACAAGCAAGCAATCTTAGCATTAAACAAACTCAAATATGACTTTAACTTATCTGATCCCTTTAAATATGGTAATAACATAAATAATTCAAATAATTTCATATTCTATTCCAGCTGTCATAAAATGTGGTCGAGAATTGACTTTTTTCTTATCTCAGAAGCACTAATTAACCTTGACCCCGCAGTATCCATACATGCCCGCTACCTATCGGACCACTCTAAAATTACCCTGTATATTAACAAGACCACCAAGGACAACTTACTTCACCGGGGATATAACTGGTCCTTAAACCCCAATCTCTTAAACAAAAAGGAAATAATTCAGGAAGTACAGGTTATTCTTGAAAGGTCTTTAGACAATCTAATAAAACAAAACCATCCTCCTGATATTGAATGGGCGGCAACTAAGGCCCAGATAAGAGGTATCTTCCTACAGAAAGCGTCTTACTATAAGAGAGCACAACTCAAAGAACAACAACAATTAGAGGCTAAAATTAAATCTTTGGAAAAGGATCTGATGAAAAACTACAATGCACAAACTGAAACAGAAATATTGAAATGCCAGAAAGACTTGTTCTTAGTCCACAACAATAATTTATCATTTCATGAAACTAAAATGCTTGCAAAATATGCTAACCATATACAAACACCATCACGAGCACTGGCAAGGATTATCCATCAGTCTAAATCACCTTCCCAAATTGCGGAACTATCCTATAAGAATAAGACCTACACAAAAACTGAAGACATTATTAAACTTTTTGAAATCTTATACTCTCAAATCTATGGAGAACAAAATTATCTGCCTACAAATCATAACAGCACAGTCTTCCTACAAAAAATAAATTTTCCAAAAATTGATACGAAACAACAAAAAGAATTAATAGAGCCAATAACCATGGAAGAAATAGTGACAACAATCAAAAAATTGAAAACACATAAATCTCCCGGCCCAGATGGCCTTACTGCGGAGTTTTACAAAACGTTCTATCTCATCGCTGCACAATCATTATATCATGTATTAAACTATATAATAAATAATAAAATTAATGATATACACTTCAATGCATCCAAAACAATCTTTATACCCAAAGAAAAGGCAGATCCTCAAAACCCAGACAATTACAGACCCATATCATTACTCAATATTGACACTAAAATTCTAACATCTATCCTGGCTGATAGACTGAAAAAAATAACGGATATAATTATTTCAAGGGAACAATCTGTTTTTTTAACATCTAGACAAACCAGTGACAATACACTAACACTACACACACTAATTTCATATGCTAACCAGACTAACCAAAATATATATGCTCTAATTATAGATACTCATAAGGCCTTCGATAGAGTTAACACAAAATTTTTATTTCAAATCCTACCTTATTTTAACATACCTCAAAAATTTATTTTAATCCTTAAGACACTATACAACAACCCCTATACAACATTATATATAAATAAAAGGTGGTCTAATAGAATACAAATTAGAAATGGCACACGTCAAGGGTGTCCTTTATCTCCATTATTGTTTAACCTATATCTAGAACCCCTATTCTTAAACATCAAACAAAATCTATATCACAATACCCCAGTAATATACAATACAAAAATTGCTCTGTCAGCTTTTGCCGATGACTTCAACATTTATTGTACAGCGCCGACCACAGACACCAAAAAAATACTAGCCGCGATCGAAGACTTCTCATTAATTTCAAACTATAAAATTAATCTAAAAAAAAACTAACATCTTCCCTTTAAAAACTCAGAAAACTTTCTCACTGCTCCCATTGATAGGCCAGATAAAATCTGAAGAAAAAAATAAATATCTAGGGATTACATTCTCTACAGATAATAAAGACTTCTATCTCAATAATATCAAACAAAAGTGGGATCACATTCAACTTGATCTAAAAAGATGGAAAAATCTGAAATTACCATCATTAGCTAAAGTAGCAATTATAAAAATGAATATATTGTCCAGATTTTTATATATCTTCATGTCTTCCCAGTTATCAATACCTAAGAAAATTTTCAAACAAATTCACACTGAATTCACTAAATTTATATGGGAACCAAAAAAAAAGTAGAATCTCATATGACAAAATGATGACTCCAAAAAACAAAGGTGGATTAGACCTACCAAATTTCGAAAACTACTATTCAATCATAAATGCCAATAGAATTCTGAGAATTGCAAACTACAACAAGTTAGAAACCAGCTGGGCCCCAAATTGGGTGAAAATAAGTTTTAAACATATCGAAAGCCTGAATATAAATCCTAAATCAATACCCTTCTTAAGTAATAAAAACATCAAAGCATATAACCTATTGGAATGCCTTAAAAACTCTATAATAGTAACACAAAATCTTTTTAAGTCACTGAATCTCCTACAACCCATGATGATACTACAACCTATTCATAAAAATCCTAATCTAAAAATTAATAATCAGTTAATAGACCTGGAAAAATTCCCACTTATAATTAATATAACACTGCAAGATCTCTACCCATATTTAAACTGTTCCAATAATGAAATAAGAGACCAAATGAGGCTTCCCAAACCTTATTTGTCGATCTTAAGACAAATTAAAGAATTGTGTATAGGCTACCTACAGGATACAAACATCAATAAAGATGACCTAATGAAATGTAACTCATTATACCAAGCCATTATACAACACAGTAAATTTATAACATGTTCATATAGAATGATCGAGGACCTGCAATACCAAGAACACATACTTTTGTCAAACTTTTGGAAAGAAAAAATACCATCGGTAGAAAATCATAAAATATTACAAGCATTTAACCTAACAATAAAATCCATACCTCTTCAAAAGTTAGGATTTACCCAACTCATGATATATAACAATGCTTATTATACACGCCTTAAACTACACAAGTTTAACTCTAGAAACTCCAAATTCTGCCCATACTGTAAAGATGAGATTGCTGACCTTTTACATATGTTCTGGAGCTGTAAATGTGTATACAAACTTTGGAACTCCCTGAAAGTACAGCTACAAAAGATGGGATACCAATCATCAACACTCACGTGGGAATTCACTATACTGCATATTCCCCCAATTAACCTATCTAAAACTCAAACAATTATCCTAATCAATATCTTCCTATTAATGAAATTGTACATAGCTACAAACTGGTTGACCCCATCTAAAATCTCATGGAATAACTTCAGGAAGCTAGCGATAAGGCATATATTAGCCCACAAGTACATAATAAACAGACAAAACAAAAACCCTAACATTTTGAAATGTTGAGAACAAATTTTTAACATAATACTTGCATAAATAATTAATTCTAGAAAACAATTACAACATATACAATAAAATCATAACATGATATAGCACTATTCTAACCTGATGGTTTAACCCTGGAGAAAACAAAGCTTATCTCTTTCTATACTAGCATAATATAAAAGCATTCATGTAAATAGTGTAAATATGTTGTTAAAATATTGTGGTTATAACAGTCATATTGAACCTGTGGCTACCTTTGTTGAAATGATGTATATTGAAAACAAACAATAAAGAAGTATTATTGAAAAAAAAAAAAAATAAGTAGCTGATTGCAAGTACCAGAAAAAAATACCGCAAGTATGTTTATCTGCCGTTTGATTACTTAACTGAATGTTTAATTAATTAATTTGCTGCAAATTTGATTAGGTAAGTGGATGTTTCTTTTTATTTAATTTATTTTTTTATTTGGCAGCATTGCAGCAGTATATCTGTCAACATTCCATCTCCAAAATGTGGAGCACTGCCTCTTATCATGTGTAACAAAAGAGCAAATGTGGAACACTTTAGAAGTTCACAGCATGATTAAAATGTGCTGTTTTATACATATGACAACTTATTTTGCTGAATAAACATGAGTCCCTATTGTTAACGACGTATATTGGTTTAAAAAGTCTTAACAATGAATGTGTGACAGACAACAACGAGAAACATACCCCAGGATCCACTAATCTTCCGTGTAAGACTTAGTCTTACATGGAAGAGCCAGTCTAAGAGTAAGATGACAGCGCGCCATGCATATTAATGAGGGCGCGCTGCCTCAACTCTAAAACTAACACGGAGCATGGACGAGTGTACGATCAGTCCAAAAATCCACGCCCCTGCAAGTTTGAAACTCGGGAAATGTCTAGTTACATGAGCGAGTCCACTCACATGTGTACATTCTAACACTACACTCCCCCATATAGTAAACCTCGTACAAATATAAAAAGTAAAAGAAATGTTTTTTTTTTCATTTCCGATATAGCTGCCCATATTTGCGCGTGTTTGCGCAGGTTTGCCCATTGCTTAGCTACAGTTAGCAGATTAGACACCAAAGAGGATAATAAGAAAAATATATGCAAATTAAGCAACATAGAGATAGTGTAGTGGTTAGAGCCTTCGCACAAAGAGGAGGCATTCCCGGTTCGAGTCCCACCACTACACTTTTCATTTTCTGTTGGAAATCTGTATACAAAAATATTTCCTGACATGTATTATTTAAAGTTTTGTAAAAAGCATTGAAATGTTATATGTAATAGTGAACGAATTTTATAGGAAGGTAAAATGGTTATGCATACTGATGCATGAGTAACTTGTTTTAAGCAATGTAAAGCACTGCTAAGCATATTTTACCAGTATTGAGCATATTTATATTTAATTGCTTGTAGCTGAACACTGCGTTAACTAGCACAATGGCTTTGCGTGGAGCTGCGCATCGCGCAAACTGGCGCAAACAGAACATGTTTGCATGTAGCTGCGCACCACTCTGACCAGCGCAACGTTGGCAACGTTGAGCAATGTCGGGCAACATCGAGCAACGTCGGGCAACGTCGAGCAATGCTGAGCAAAGTCAGGCAAAGTTGAGCAAAGTCGGCTAAACACTGCCACACCTCCTTTACTGTACCTTAACCATTCAGGTCTGGCCAGTAGGAAAATAAAAAAATAGTGACAGGACTCAAACTCGGGATACTGTGCACTATAGTCACAGTACATAACCACTAAGCCATGACAGCATTTCATAACCATGCACTTTCAACAGACACATATCTATCAAAGGAGTATTAAACATTGCTAACATCAGCTAAGCAGGTGTGCCTACAGCTGAGTTTTTTCAAAGCTGGCCAATCACAAATAAGTTAAGGAAATGAGGCATATTTAAGCTCCACAGGTGGGAATACTTGCCATAACTCCCTTCTGCAGTCAGCATGGCTGGTGTTGGAGAAGGCACTCGATTTCAAGCGCAATGTTGGGGCATTGAGGAGACCGAAGTAATGGTTTGGCTGCTTGTCCACAATCATGAGGAAAGACTCCTGCGGGGCCAGTACCAGGGCACCCAATACAAAATGGAGGCCTGGAACTGTCTAGCTTGTGATCTCATCAGTGCCTCTGACGTTCCTCAGACTGATGAGCAGGTCAGCAACATTACTCTGACCTAAAGCGACGTAAGGAGGATCAACTGGACCAGTGGATCCAGGAGGCCCGTGGGATGGAAAATGCCCCACTGCTGAGTAAGTAGCCATTGTATTAAGTATTTAAGAATTGCTATTCTTGTCTATACTATGGATAGGTATGTCTCATTATCACTGCATTTACTTCACAGCTGCAGGTGTCCGGGCTATGAATCAGCAAGCCCATGAAGATAGGCTGCAAAGGCTGCATCACCAGGCAGGTTAGTAATTATTCTGCATGTACTGCTATATAAAATAAATGAGAGAGCCTTCAAAAAAGTGTTTTAACCCAATAAATAAAGGTGTAATAATTCTTTAATAAAGGTATAATTGCTGGAGTGCGTCTGTGTGATTTTCTTTGATATGTTGTTGTACTGTTGCATTTTAGAAATAGTACTGTTGTATTAAGCAGTGTTAGTTAACCCACACTTGGGTAGGCCCGTATAAAGTGGATGAAGGGAGTACCAGTAGCTTTTATGCATAGTCACAGCCCTTAACTGTTGGTTCATGCCCAGCATGTACAGGTTAATCTGGCACATGAGTAGCTTGGTATTGTGTTCCTCAGAAATGTCAGTGTGCTGCCAGAAATGTACGGAGCTGTTAACATATAACTGATAATTTCACTTGAACATATCTAGGTAATTATATGAAAGTAGAGCTGTCAGTGTACCATCTCAGTAGTAGTGTGTGTGAGCAACTCTCAAAATATGTAGCAGTAACATCTGCATCCTGGACAGTTTGTATGTCAGATACAGCTCATGTATATAATGATCTAGCAAAATCCAATTGCACAATAGAAGGACATTGGGTAGCATAATAATACATGTAAGGGACATATAACTGCAGTTAATAGGAATGTAGTGTAAACTAGAAGGATATATACATTGTTAATTGAGCTATCCTTTCCACCCTACTGTATGTGCATAAAAAATGCAATTCCACACCTCAGTGGGTATGTCTAATCTTAAAACATTTGTTGGGACATATGTCCTACTGGTTTATAAATATTTGCATTCATTTCTATGTATGTGCCCTGTTCATATACCACAATATTGGTGGCCTGTTGCAATCAATTAAACCTGCATGCTGTTGTAATGTCCACTATTGTTCTATATATGCATGTGTTATGCTTGCTTTTCAACTGTTGAAACTCTGGTGTGTTGGGTTAATGGGAATACTTCTGCATGCTGTTATAACTAACTGGGAATGCTGTTGACTGTTACTAACCCATATCTGTATTAAATTCTCCAAAACATAGTTCGTATGGGAAGGCCAGTCCCAGCGGACCCACCTGTCCCACCTCAGCTGGCCATGGCACCTGGCACCAGCAGGTCCGGTGCCCAGCCTGGGACCTCCTCCTCCATTGGTCCTGTTCCACCTTCGGGTGGAAGCACTGCAGGGGATGGGGCTCAGCCCCACGTGCAAGCATGGGCAGAGGAGGGCCACCTATCACCCTTCAAACGGTCTGGGATGTGGTGCATAGAGAGATCGAGCATTCTGTTGCAAAACCTCTATGCCAGCTTGAGACATGAGTGGCACAACTCCCGGGTCAGCCTGCCCCTCCTACACAGCCCCCAGCACAGCCACCCCCTGGGCTGTGAAGGTGCAGTGGTGACTGCCCATGGGTGGGGATCTCAGTTCCACTGTTGCCATCTGTGGCTCATGAACTTGCGATTTCCAAACATCCCTCCCCGTCAATGGTGTTCACCCACCACGTGTCATATTCCGCCCCTGTATGCGTCTTGTTTGTCTAGTCTGTTTACCTCCCCAACCTACCTCCCCAAATATACCTACTTCCCCTGTTAGATATTATGAATATAAGGCTGAAATTAATTCTGTTGTAAATATGCTGAAAGAAAAAGCTTTCTTAAATGCAGAAACAGAGTTTAGTAATATGTGATCAGCAGTCATACTAAATGACCATGGCTTGGAAAAGGAATCTGCTGAATGGACATTTTTCCCTTACAGACTTAAAAACAGGATGTATGCAAGAGCAAAAATGCAAAATCTGCTTTTAAAGAATGGACAATGACACTGTGACAATGTGTTTCCTCAAAAATATGTTTTTCTGCATGGAAAACAGGGCATGTTTATCAGCATTGGCACAAGAACAGATGTTCTTATACAAAGATCCAAATAGAATACAGGATGTTCACACTGTCAGAACAATGTGTTTCCTCAAAAACATGTTTTTCTGCATGGACAACAGGACACTGTTATCAGCATTGGCAAAAGAACAGATGTTCTTGTACAAAGATCCAAATAGAATACAGGATGTTCACACTGTCAGAAAAGCTGGTCTCTTACAAGACATTCTTAAACAAGGAAGCTTAGTATTGTTTCTACAGGATGAGCAATTCTCCAAAATAGAATATCAAGAGGAAATGTATATGTTTATGCATGACTAAAAGTGTATATAAAGAGCTGTATAAATCCAGTTATGTTAGAGGTATGGTAGGGACTCATTTGTCCTGAGGTAAATGTTATATCTCTCACATCATCTGTACTATATGAGAAGTAAAGTTGGAACAGTACTTTTAAGCTGCAACGTTAGTACGTTTGGTTTATTATAAAAAGTTATTTGTTACTGCTCTCTAAAGTTGATGCTGCAAAGTATATTCTCTCATCAGTGTATATTCTGCAAGTTTCTGTATGCAACAGACTGTGAATGCAAATATAACCAGACTATGAATTTTAGCAGAATACAGCCAGCAAGACTGAGTGTCTTAAGAAGACTTCAAATCCCACAGCAAGCAGCAAGTAAGCTCTATATAATTTTTCAGTGGTGACCCTTTGACAGCGTTCCTAGCCTGTATCCAAAAACAGGGGGAGTGAATGGGTAATGTCACTCCTGTAAAAGCACAGTAACGTTTATGTGAAGTACTTCAGATTTCTACAGTTTTCAACAGTTTGTAGCAATACAGTTTAATAGACGTCTAAATCCAGTGAGACTGCATTGCAGGAAGGTGGAGCAGTTCCATAAATTCTCCAGAAAAGGTACAAGACGAAGTTGTAAGACTGAATCTGCCAGTTTTGCTGTACCAACTTCACAAGTACCAACTTCACAAGTGACTACAGAAACTTTTCAACCATCTACAGTAAAGCAGCTTGGCCATCTGCCTGTCTGTTGACTGGTAAGAAAATTATTCTGTGTTACATACAGTATGAATGCCATAGAGGTAATAATAATAACAGAATAAATGTATATACAGCATATTAGCAAATGTAAAACCTTATTAGGGCAAGTTAATAGTAAGGCATTATGCAAATGGATTGCAATTTGATAGTAAGGCATTATGCAAATGGATTATAATATTTGACTGGTATCTGAAATAAAATCATGTGTGGTATAAAAATGTTTATTGTGTGTACAATGTCATAAAAATACAGTGCATGACATTATCCAAAGGTTAGACTGTACAGACAAAAATTGTAAAGGTAAAGAACCAAGAAAAGTTAATATGTTGACATTATATTCAAATGTTAGACAGTTATGTTCTGTCACCAGATGTAAAAGGTTTATTTCAGAGTTGCAACCACAGTCAAATCAGTTACTGATAGAAACTCTAGTACATTTTGTTACAAAGAAATGTAATAAATGTCTAAAAGACAGACACAATGAGTTCAGGAAGCTTAGACAAGTTATACACACATCTTTTCAAAAGTGCATAGGAGTTTCAAATTCAGCAGAACAGCTTACTAAAGAATGTCAGAAAGACCATGCAACATCACAGGAAATTTAACAGCAGTTGCAGGATAAAGGAAATAAATTAGCTCAACTGACAAAGACTGGGAATTTCCTGCATACACAGTTAATCTGTGCAAAAGAAATATATTTTATAATATGTTTATGTTTTGAAAATGGTTAAGCATGCATGCTAGGATGGTAGGGACATGACATGCTTGTATAAAGATATACATATACAAGACAGACATGCATGTGTGTTCTTTTCATCTACAGTACATTTGTTTACAATGCACAAAAGCAAAAGGCAGACAACAGCAAATATAAATAAACATATGTTATAATTGTATAGTAACACCAAACAGTTAAAGTTCTGAATTTTAAAAATAAATAAAATCACAGATGGTATTAGTCAAACAGTTTTTGTAAAATTAATAGCAGGACAGTTAAATAGATAAATAAATAAAAAATACTGAAATCCATTTAAGGTAATTGTAAAATAATGTCTATTTATGTTGTATAAATTCATAGTTATGCAAATCACAATCACATTAAAGGAAAAATGCCAAAAGAATTCATTATAGTTTATAGAGTACAAAATGTGAGCTCAGACCTTCCTAGACTGAATGAATAGTTACAGGAAATGTTGGAAAGATCAGATAAACAACAAGGGTCTGAAATAAAGCTACAGAAAAAAAACAACAAGGGTCTGAAATAAAGTTACATAAAAAATAAACAACAAGGGTCTGAAATAAAGCTATAGAAAAAATAAACAAGGGTCTGAAATAAAGCTACAGAAAAAATAAACAACAAGGGTCTGAAATAAAGCTACAGAAAAAATAAACAATAAGGGTCTAAAATAAAGCTACAGAAAAAAATATCTCATTCCTTCTTGACAATACTCTTTTAGGGAGAGGAAAAAACAGGTATTAGTGTATTAAAAATACTGGTAAACTAGATTAAACCTAACAGGATAAGATATTTTACAAGTTGTTAATAGCTGTATTTACAACCTGTTAAACTGTAAAGCTATACAAGAGATGGTTTAAAAAAACAAGAGATGGCTTAAAATTGATTACAGCTATACAAGAGAGAGTAAAGACATGTAAAAAACTAAACAAGATTGGTCACTATTTCAATATGTTTTTGGCAAAACAATGTTGGTATAAAAAAGCATGAATATTTTTAATTGCTGAGTATGTAGTTTAAAATAACAGGACATATCAGTATCAGTTCCACTAGATATTTCTAAAGAGACAAACATTTTCCAAGATTTTGCTTAATATTAATGTTATTAAATCTGTAAGATTAGACTAAATGTACTTTATAGTTTTTGTATGTGCAAATGTAGACAATTTCAGTACAAATGATAGTCTTTGTATGTACAAATGCAGAAGAATTCAGTACAAATGAAATTAATGTCTAGTAATGAATATGTGTAAAAAACCATGTTTAAAAAAATAAATAAATAAATGAGTCCAGGATACCTACTAGATTGAAATGCATGAACAGCAAACAGTCTGTGTAAATACATACTGTACAGGATACATCATAATAAGTTCAAAAGTAATTTGTCAAGTTGTAATATCACTGGTTTTACCCCAGTAAAATAATTGCTTTCAAATATTTATTATCTAAGCCCAGTTTAGTATTTTACCAAAATGTTATTGAGCAGTTCAGAGACATGAACACAACGTGATGGTTAAAATGACATTAAAACTGTATATTTTCAGCAGTGTATAAATGCTTGCAGTAGCACATAGTTATTGTCTCTTATAGTTAATTCAACAGTTGCAAAGAGTTAATGGAACAGTTCTAAGTCATAAATTAAATTCTGTGATTGCAAAAGAATAAATTGATCAAGTTAAAAAAAAATAACATTAAAGCAGACACAGCTCATAATTGATAAAATATTTTCACAGAATGGTCTACAAAAGAAAAAGTTTTAAATACATTCAGTTTTGTAGTAATACTAAATATCTTTGTATTAACTATGTAAAATTGCATTTTGACTTGTATCAAAAGAAGACTATCGGTTTGTTTCTTAATGTGTTTTCTATATAAAATGTTTTGAGTATGTTTAAAAACAGAGGGAATTGTTAGATATTATGAATATAAGGCTGAAATTAATTCTGTTGTAAATATGCTGAAAGAAAAAGCTTGCTTAAATGCAGAAACAGAGTTTAGTAATATGTGATCAGCAGTCATACTAAATGACCATGGCTTGGAAAAGGAATCTGCTGAATGGACATTTTTCCCTTACAGACTTAAAAACATGATGTATGCAAGAGCAAAAATGCAAAATCTGCTTTTAAAGAATGGACAATGACACTGTGACAATGTGTTTCCTCAAAAATATGTTTTTCTGCATGGAAAACAGGGCATGTTTATCAGCATTGGCACAAGAACAGATGTTCTTATACAAAGATCCAAATAGAATACAGGATGTTCACACTGTCAGAACAATGTGTTTCTTCAAAAACATGTTTTTCTGCATGGACAACAGGACACTGTTATCAGCATTGGCAAAAGAACAGATGTTCTTGTACAAAGATCCAAATAGAATACAGGATATTCACACTGTCAGAAAAGCTGGTCTCTTACAAGACATTCTTAAACAAGGAAGCTTAGTATTGTTTCTACAGGATGAACAATTCTCCAAAATAGAATATCAAGAGGAAATGTATATGTTTATGCATGACTAAAAGTGTATATAAAGAGCTGTATAAATCCAGTTATGTTAGAGATATGGTAGGGACTCATTTGTCCTGAGGTAAATGTTATATCTCTCACATCATCTGTACTATATGAGAAGTAAAGTTGGAACAGTACTTTTAAGCTGCAACGTTAGTATGTTTGGTTTATTATAAAAAGTTATTTGTTACTGCTCTCTAAAGTTGATGCTGCAAAGTATATTCTCTCATCAGTGTATATTCTGCAAGTTTCTGTATGCAACAGACTGTGAATGCAAATATAACCAGACTTTGAATTTTAGCAGAATCCAGCCAGCAAGACTGAGTGTCTTAAGAAGACTTCAAATCCATCACACCAAGCAAGCACCAAGCAGAGCCATATAATTTTTCATCCCCTACCCCACATTCCACTCTCACCTGAAAAAAAGGGCAATCTGCTCCCCAAAACAAATAATGCCCCATACATAGATGCCCATTTTGCAAACATGTCCCCTGGACACATACAATGTAATTTAACTCTCAGGGGTTGAAGGTTTCATATTTACCCCAGATTTATTCCATATGCACAGCTGTTGCTGTTAAAGAAATGGGCAGCTATGGACCTTCCCTACACCTGTCCTGCACATCCCGAGCTATTTTCCCAACTGTCTTTCCCTCTTTGTACCCCTTTTTCACCACTTTCCTATCTCCCCGTTTTTCTTTTCTTTCAAAGAAATGAGCGCAGGATTAGCGGGAGTAAGCACTATTAAGCAGTAGTTAGCTGATTTGCGCATGTGTGCGCTTGTTTGCGCTTAGCTAAGCATTGCTAAGCATTGTGCAAAACTGCGCAAACCCGCTTACAACTGCTTAAAAGTGCCTTAGTCACTCTGTATGTGAGGGCCTTTGTTCTGCTCAACAGCAAAATAAAACACTTCTGTCAGTAAATCCAACAATACTTAAAACTTGAAAAACAAACAAAAACGGAAACAAGCGGAAACAAGCTGGTAAAAAACGGCATGGACAATTTATTAAATGTGAGCGCTTTCAGCCAAGCAGGTGCTCAGCCTTCATCAGACATTAAACAATTTTCACAGCTCTCTATTTATATAGACAACACACCTTGTTTAGCAATAAATTCATTAACCAATCTCAATTATAATTCAATAAAAATACCTAAAAATATAAGAAAAATATATACAAAATACTAGATTATAACCATTCTCAAAGAGACCAAGATAAATTATGTAAAAATCACACCATTTCACTCGCATTCTTTCAGATACAGAAACCTATATGTATAGCATGATAAATTCCTAAAATACTACTTATAAAATAGACTGTGTTAACTAACATAAACACAAATGGATTACAATCAAATAGATATGGTACAACTACTTCAAGGCTTTAACTAAAAAACACTATTATTTAAATGAGGGAACATCTCACTGTACATTAATACAGATATTGCAGGGAGTCAAATAAACCCTTTAACTTAAAAATATTTATCTAAGAAGAGCTTTTAATTTCAGAATGCACTTAATAGAAGCATAGTCATTCAACCCTGGGGGGAGATGTGCACATGTTCTGATCTGCCAAAATAGTTCTTGCTCTTCTAAACGCAACTGCCATGGGCCTCCCCTTATGTCATTTTTAATCTGATGAACTACATTGAATACAAAACAGTGGTCAGGGAACTCTAAGATGTGCCTGGCAAGTGTATTTGTCAAATCCCTCCTACCTATGGCGTAAAGGTGTTCATAAACTCTTTTCTTTATTTTCCTCTCAGTTTTTCCAATATAGAAGGAAGGACATTTCTCACATAGAGCCACGTATACAACTCCCTTTGTGTCACAATTGTAATTACCATTAATAAAATAATTTTTCCTATTAACATCAATTTTATTACCCGAGTGAATAAATTTGCATTGAGGACACATACCACATTTTCGCATTCCCACTATTTTGTCTTTAGATTTACGGGTAGTTGTTTCAACAAGATTTTTAAGGTTGATACCCCTCCTATATGTAAATTTTGGATGCGTGCCTAAAACTTTAACCAAAGCTCTATCCTCTGAAATAATACTCCAATTCTTAACTACTATATCCCTAATAATTTTATAGTCCACACTATAAGTGAACAAAAAATGAATACCAGGGAGTACAGATGAACTAATATTAGGGGTAGCCTTACTTGATCTACCCATCATGCCACCATCCAATAGTGGCAAAAAATGACCATTATTCCTTTTAGCCTGCACTTCCTGCATCATCCCTTTTATTATGCTATCAGGATAACCTCGGCTTGAAAACATTTTTCCAATGTTGTCACACTCCTTGATGAAATCAAACTCATCTGAGATCATTCTAGCAGCCCTAACAAATTGTCCTTTAACTATGCTTCTTTTTTGATGGAAGGGGTGGCAGCTGGTAAAATGAAGGGAACTATTTGAGTACGTTGGCTTTCTGTAAATTAAGGATTTAAATTTGTTATTAACTTTATCTTTACAGATTTTAACATCTAAAAAGTTCATTTCATCCATACCTACAGAATACGTGAACTCTAGAAAGTCAGTCATTCTAGAGATGCTAACTATAAAATCTGAAATTAGGTTTTGAGGACCTTTCCAGATAAAACACGTCATCTTGGTATCTAGTGTACCAAGTGACATGTTGTTGATACAATTCATTATTGAACAACCAGTTACGTTCCCAGAATGCCATGACGCTGTTAGCAAAACTGCACCCACAGGGTGACCCCATGGCAATCCCAGTGTTTTGGAGAAAAACATGGTCCTTAAACACCAAAAAGTTATTTCTTAATACCAAATCTAATAGAGTCTCCACTATGTACATCTGTGTGTTAGTAGCATTTTTTTGCCAACATAAACTTCCTTGTCCAGTCAATACCTAGTTGGTGGGGAATGACTGTATAAAGATCTTTCACGTCTACTACTAAAAACACAATATCCAAATTGAACTCAGTCTTGTTAAAGTTCTCCAGAAAATCCCAGGAATCTTTACAAATCTGAGATTCCCCTTGGATGTATGGTTTAAGAATACCATCAATGTATTTGGCACAAGCATAAGTAATTGATCCTCTTCCATCCACTATAGGCCTTAATAGGGGATCATTTACATTTTTATGGATTTTAGGTGTGCCAAAAATGGTGGGAATCTTTGGTGCTGGCATAGACAAAAAATGAAAAATATTACAATCAATGCTACCTTCTAAAAATAAATCATCCAAAACATCCCTGATTTTCTTATAGGCTGCATGAAGTTCATTCATACTAGATCTCAAATAAGTATCAGACTGTAGGTGATTAAGCATCTTATTTTCATAAAGGTATTCGTCCATGAAAACCAGACCTCCTCCCTTGTCTGGTTTCATGACTCTAACCTTACATTCATTAAGAAGTGAAATGAAATCTAACTCATGCTTGGATATATTACTTTTCGTACTCCAACAATGTATATTGTTATCAAGTCTAGCCCTGAAATCAATGTCACATAGCTTTTCAAAAATATTCAACCCACCATATAAAGGTGGGTTAAAAACACTTGACACTCTAAAAGAATTAATAAGTGCGGGTGTATTCCCTAAAGACACAGCCAGATTCAACTTCCGAACATACAATTTGAAATCAATGAGTGTTTTAACAAGTTCACCCCTTCTATTTGGAATGAATGAAAGTCCTTTTGAGAAAAAGTCAATCAGGGATTGTTCAACAGTTAGTACGGTATAATTGTATAGCTTGAAGTCACCCTGTTGACTTATAAGAATCTCAGGTCCTGTCTCTAAAGGAAATATCATCTCCTCCGTTGATTCCCTTTTCTCCTTCTCTGTGCTTGTCCCCTGTTGTTCGATCATGTATTGTTGTTGACTGGCCTGTTCCTGCCCCTGGGAAAACCCTGGTCACTTTCAGCATGTTCTTGATTTTGATTCTGACTTTGTCCATTACTGAGATTATTGCTATTATTATTATTTTGACCCCTAATACGTTCACTTCTACGAACAGGTGTTTCCTCTTGATTTGTATTAATGTCAGGCGTAATTCCTGCATTAACATCTTCACCTCCTTTAAGTAAGTTGTAACCCACAAAAGGGGGAGGAGGATAGGCCTTGTTATTTGTATAGTCCGAAAGATCTCTATCCATTTTGCGTTTTTTGTTAAGTACAAGTTTGGAAATAGATGCTTCAATACTTGAAAAAATTCTCAGATAGTCATATTTGTATCTTAAAAAGTCATTATCATTTACTAAACTAGTCTCCAAAACTTCAAGTTCCTCTTTAAGGCCTATAATCTCTGATCCATAATAGTTGATTAGTGAAAGCAGAAATTCAAAACCCTGTTTATCAAAAAGGTTTAACAACTCTTGATGGAATAAAGAGTTGCTAATCAAACCTGCAGGATAACGCCACTGGCGTAAGCCCTTAGGAACTACTTTTTTCTCAACACATTCCTGCAGGTAAGCCACTTCCAATTGCAGTTTCTTACAACAAAACAATTTTTGATCAAAGATATTTAATCTGTCTACAAAGTTACTCACCGAACGTTCACTATTCATAGTTCTTGCCTCTGAGTCATTAGGTGATATAAAAAAATCCTTTTTACTCAGAAAGTTAGCCATTGAAGGTATTGCTGCCATATTGTTGACTCCATTAGCCTGTTCAGGCGATTCCCTCACTTGTCCAGGATTAACATCTCCGCTACACCTCCTCGTGTTACCACTAGCATCAGGCTGCCCAAAAGAAACGTTAACGTTATTCGTCAACTGAGACGTAGGCTTATTCCCCTGACGCACAACAGGAGCAGCAGAAGTTTCAGTGTTCCCTCTGGAAACCATTACTGTATCAGTGTGGTTCCCATTGTTACTTGATTACACTTTTTGCGATAAAGCCTCGACTCTAGTTAACAGAAGGTTAACTAGCGCAGTTAAGTTACCCAAAGCATTCGCTTCCTCCGAGGTCTCCATTGAGTTAGATTCTCGTTCCTTATCCTGCGAGAATAACGGCTGTGAATTAGTCCTATTATGCCCGTTCTGCATACCAGCTTCTAAATTTCCACTAGCCATCCGAAACAATAAACAAACGTGTTCAGAAAATCCAACAATACTTAAGACTTGAAAAACAAACAAAAACGGAAACAAGCGGAAACAAGCTGGTAAAAAACGGCATGGACAATTTATTAAATGTGAGTGCTTTCAGCCAAGCAGGTGCTCAGCCTTCATTAGACATTAAACAATTTTCACAGCTCTCTATTTATATAGACAACACACCTTGTTTAGCAATAAATTCATTAACCAATCTCAATTATAATTCAATAAAAATACCTAAAAATATATGAAAAATATATACAAAATACTAGATTATATATATAGGGATATAGTAGTTAAGAATTGGAGTATTATTTCAGAGGATAGAGCTTTGGTTAAAGTTTTAGGCACGCATCCAAAATTTACATATAGAAGGGGTATCAACCTTAAAAATCTTGTTGAAACAACTACCCGTAAATCTAAAGACAAAATAGTGGGAATGCGAAAATGTGGTATGTGCCCTCAATGTAAATTTATTCACTCGGGTAATAAAATTGATGTTAATAGGAAAAATTATTTTATTAATGGTAATTACAATTGTGACACAAAGGGAGTTGTATACGTGGCTCTATGTGAGAAATGCCCTTCCTTCTATATTGGCAAAACTGAGAGGAAAATAAAGAAAAGAGTTTATGAACACCTTTACGCCATAGGTAGGAGGGATTTGACAAATGCACTTGCCAGGCACATCTTAGAGTTCCCTGACCACTGTTTTGTATTCAGTGTGGTTCATCAGATTAAAAATGACATAAGGGGAGGCCCATGGCAGTTGTGTTTAGAAGAGCAAGAACTATTTTGGCAGATCAGAACATGTGCACATCTCCCCCCTGGGTTGAATGACTATGCTTCTATTAAGTGCATTCTGAAATTAAAAGCTCTTCTTAGATAAATATTTTTAAGTTAAAGGGTTTATTTGACTCCCTGCAATATCTATATTAATGTACAGTGAGATGTTCCCTCATTTAAATAATAGTGTTTTTTAGTTAAAGCCTTGAAGTAGTTGTACCATATCTATTTGATTGTAATCCATTTGTGTTTATGTTAGTTAACACAGTCTATTTTATGAGTAGTATTTTAGGAATTTATCATGCTATACATATAGGTTTCTGTATTTGAAAGAATGCGAGTGAAATGGTGTGATTTTTATATAATTTATCTTGGTCTCTTTGAGAATGGTTATAATCTAGTATTTTGTATATATTTTTAGGTATTTTTATTGAATTATAATTGAGATTGGTTAACGAATTTATTGCTAAACAAGGTGTGTTGTCTATATAAATAGAGAGCTGTGAAAATTGTTTAATGTCTGATGAAGGCTGAGCACCTGCTTGGCTGAAAGCGCTCACATTTAATAAATTGTCCGTGCCGTTTTTTACCAGCTTGTTTCCGTTTTTGTTTGTTTTTCACACTTCTGTCAGTCTCGAACCCTGGACCTTGTACACACTACACGAAGTACCATTAAGCCATAGTAGATATACAACAAGTTGGTGCTGAAATAAATATTTCATGCATCAGAATGAGTGAATGTAAAGGAAAAATAGGAATGCCATACCACACAACTTGTTCTGTGGATCTTTACCAACAGTTGTTGTGGGATTACATTACATGACTGTGATAAGAGAAGCAGCCATTCTAGCAGGAAATAATGTTACACCATCACTTTACAACCCCCACAAAGTATCATAGCAGGACAAACACTGGCATATCTGTTTAGGGCAGAGGCCATACCTCCCAACTGTCCCTAATTTTCAGGGATGTCCCTGATTTTGAACAAAATTTAGCTCTGTCCCTCTGAATCCCTCTGAAAACTACTGACTTTGGCTAGAAAGGTGGTGAATTACACGTAATGAGTAATGACAATAATTAATAGTTAGACACTTCTTTTACTTCAGAAACGGTGCAATAATCCATATGCTCTGGTTCTCTCAAAATCTCAACTTAATGGCACTAACATTTTAAAGGTGCCCCTGACTTTTTCTCTACTTTTCCCTGAGTCTGTTCAAATATGTACCTGAGTGTTTGAGAGGTCTGGCAGAGGCAGAAACACAAAGGCATATCAGCCTTTCTGCTGTTACACACTGTGCAAATAGCTTTGGAAGGAGTTCCGGAAGCATACCCTTATGTAGGAATGCAACACTGAAATACAAAAGGATGTAGCCATGTACTGGTAGCAACCAACTGTAACAGTGCCATTGCTCTATTGCTGAAAAGACCTGTGTGGTGCACAGACAAAGAATAACAGGCTAATCTCTGTCTACCATGTGGATAGGTCCACAGTTGGGAGTTATGCAGACAGACTACTTGCCTTGATAAACTAACATGTACACAGCAACCCTATAAGTCCAGCAAGATATAATCCACACAGTACTACTTACGCTCTCTGTACTTCTGCAACCCTACCCAAATGTAGAATATACCTGTGTGTGCAGGGTCTACCAAGGATGTAGGTAAGCATACTCACGGTACTGAAATGTGTCCAGTTTTTCTGAGCAGCTTGTGCTAATGTCAATACTAAAGAAGCACAAACTGTTTAGAAATTAGTAAATGAATATTCACAGTAAAGCAGTTCACAAACAATTCTTGTGCCAAAGGAATACATCTCAGTAACTAGCTTTGTATGGCAGTTAATTGTAAAATTTGAAAAGAAAGTACATCCTCCCATGTATCTTGTGTGAGTACATTTCTACACTGACAAGAGTGTACTAGAAGCAGCAACATTTAGGTCTGAGTACAAAATGTAAATCACTGGCTACACCCCTGGCTTCTGATATAAGATCTAGACCAACCTTCTGTCTAAAACAATGATGTCCACAGCAAACAAGGATGATCTCCATCTTGGAAAGCAGAAAGGGCCATGCCTACCTCAGTTAGCAATTTATAGTACTGGCTGGGTTGCTATGACAGTGATTACTGCAATTACTACACAGCAGGCTGCATGCAATTAGCAAATGGTGGCCACTAATTGGTGCAGAGGCCATCACATGCTCAAGTGAAAATACCTACAAAAGCAGGCTGCAATCGCTGCCAACAAACTCAATCACTCTATTGCAGAGACTGACAGAGAGCGAGAGAGAGACAGAGAAAAGGAAAAAGAAAAAATAATACCAAATCATACAAACGAAAGGTATGTGACACATATGTATTTACTGACATGTAGTAGATGTTTTTGAAGAGTAGTCTACATAATGTGAACCATTCATATATGGCAGCAGTACTTATCTATGGACAGATGTCCTGCTTAACTACTGCTATGGCCAATACAGTGTGTACCTGTGGGCAGTGGGACATACCTGTGAAATGTGTAGCTCAGCATTAAATGTCAAAGATCTGATACATGTTATCTGTGTTCTGTACAGTAGTGTGGCCAATGGCTGTTGGGGGATTAGCACTGCCATTATATAAACATGGGTGTGACAGAGCAACACATGCATGATAGTCATATTAAAGTGTAGCTTAGCATTGACAACTGCTGTAGCAGTCTAGTATGCTTATCTAGCATTTGTATATATACCCCCTCTAATGTTAGTGTGTGTTCACATGTGACAACTGTTTATGTTGCAGCAAGGCCCAACAGTTCAGCTGTGAGGTCCAGGGACTTACAACAGTGCGGATCTTGAGTGTGTATGCCACACACATACGGAGAAATATATATGTGTCATATATATTCACATCTGTATATGTGCATAGAGCAGAGAACATATTGCAACTGTTTGTAAAGGGTGGAGATATATATGTTGGTGAAGGTTAGTATGCACATATTTGTATGTAGGTTTTAGTGTGTGACAAACAGGACAATATACAGTGCTGGTATATGACATGTGGTGGTTAAACAGTGTGGGTGGTTTGTTCAGTTTGCAATGTTGAAGCTAGTGAGGCCTGCTAAAGCTACCTGAGCTGTGAACACTTTCAATGCATTTATCACAAGACTGTGCGATATTATTACATTACTGTACACCTCACATCCTTTGTATAATTGATATTCCCACTATGAAAGGTGAAATATATATGTGCCTACATATATATGTATATGTACACCAATGGATGTGTATATGTATATATACATATATATACATATATATATATATATATATATAGAGAGAGAGAGAGAGGCATATATACTCATACACACCTACATCTACTTGTTGCAATAGATTATCTGTACTGTTGACTGACTGTGATGGTCAATGTGTTTGTGAATACGTCAATGATATGTTTTTGTGGGATAGCTTAGTGGGAAACTGTTTATGTCATGGTATTATGGGTCCTTGCTTTGATCCCAGCAAAAGCTGTGTATTCTGTTGCTAGGCAGAAAAAGTTCTATGGCATACAATGTGATTAAGTCCCTTGGTTTTAACTGGGGTGTGTCATTGAAGGCTAAAGCACTACATCTATGATTATTGATTGGTATTGATGATGAATCCAAATCTTGTGTGTACTGTAGTACTACTTGAAGCTCTGGGCCTGTACAGCAAAATATGGTGCATGTCCACATTGCTTGCATCCACTGTTTTGTGTGGTCCCTGTATTCATCACAGATTACATTCCTCAAGATTAAGGTTTTGTATGTACTGACACACAGTACTGTATAGTACACACGTAAAGTTTATCTGGGTTGCCATACCTTTGTGTCCTGTAATTATGTCTGATGTGTATGTGGGTATGTCTGTAAAATGTCCTCTGTCATATGTGTGGTAAAACATATAACTGTGTATCTAGCAACATTTATAGTGGACTACAGCAGTATGCAACCTATATTCCCAATTGTGCACATAGTTTGGCCACAGGTTTGCCATTAACAAGTTGTGTGGTACAATAGTAATACATTTACTGGACCTTACACTCATTTTGATGGATGACATATTTCTTTACACATCAGCTTGATGTATATCTGCTGTGGCTAGGTGGTGCATTGTGTTGCATACAGTGTGCCAGGTACTCTTGTATAGTCTTATATAGTGATTTTATTTTGTTGCTGTGCAGAGCATGGTTCATTAGATAGAGTGAGCCAGGCACTTTCAAGCAGTTGTGGGGTGAGCAGTGATAAGTGGTAGTTAAAGTGTTTCACTCTCAGTTAGCTAATAGGTTGCTATATATGGTACTTCATTGATATCTGTAGTGTATAATGTTAAATGTACCATATGACTTGCTCAGACATATTTTGTTTTTATGTCTTCCAGGGATCATGGCACATCACAGAAATCCCAGCTATAGAAGTGCTGAAGATGAGATCATTACTAGCTGTATGATTCAGCACTATAGTCTAATGTTCTCACGAACCAGCCAGAACCAGCAGGAGCGTACTGCAATGTGGCAAGATGTTGTCCGGAGGGTAAATGAGGTAAGCCTGCATAACCAGACATATGAGCAGGTATGCCACCACTGCAGTGATATACTCAGACATGTTCGTCAGCATGCTTCTGATGTGCGGAGACAACAGCTTGCAACAGGAGGTGGTGTTAATATCCATCCCCCCATTACCAGAGTGGAGGAGCTGCTCCTGAGCCTTGTGGCACCTGCCCAACAACAACAGCAGCAGACATACACCATGATGGAGGTTGGAGCCACCCAGCAAGCACACATGGAGCATGCAGGTAACATGGCATATCTGGAGACTACTGTTATCTGTATTGGTAGATCATGCATATGTGAGATGTGGAGTGTGTAGTTAGAAGATGTGGAGCCTGTTGTTGTGCAATACTGATCATTTGGAACATAATCTGTAGGCCTGTGAATGTAAACTGTTGTTCTACTGTAAGATTGCAAACACACAGTAGCAATGCCACAGTTGTGGCCACTGACAAACTGTCTCATCTCTGTGTAGGTCCCTCTGGGGTGACATCAAGGCAGCAGACAGATGCTGGTGAGTGTGTTCTACATTTATTATTGTAAATAAAAAGTGCATGTCATAGTTAAGGTGTAGGCCATGTACACATGTAACACACCTACCCATAATGCATGCTGTGCATGTTTGGTGTAAGACCACACACATCTCACTAATGTGATTAGCTACCTCAAACACATGCAATACCCAGGCCATCTCAAACAAATGTGGCTACACTGTAGTGACCATTGGATAGGCAAAGTTGATACTCAACATGCACATAACATACACAACTATGTCATACACACAGCATTTTAACATGTTACACATAAAGGATTCACAAACCCTCTGTAAAGACACACTCCAGTATCCAAAATCTCATCCACACATTACACATAATATACCTGAGGAGTAGAGGCCTATCATGGGGCATTTAAACACTCTGCAACACACTACACATTCATGTCAGGGAATGCTCCTTATTGGCCTCCTTACAAACCCATGTAACCACTGGTTGTGAAATGGTGAACGTAGCCAAGGTAGTACAGTTCTGGTAAAGCATGATTAGTGCTGGTTTGGGAAATATTTGTAGCCTTGAGTGACCACATGATGCTTCATGATGATGGCCTATGGTACTATACCCCATCCAGTTATTGTAACCACAGTACTACACATAGCTTTCATTGCTACACATCAATGTTGTGTGTGTGCAAACATATGCACCTCTAAACAATATGCATACCAATCACTATTTGCACAACTGACACATACATGTCTTGTGATGCTATTGAGTGGCTAGGTAATATGACACACATGGGGTATGTGTGATGTTTAAATATGCAGTTGAGTTTTAGCATGCCATGTCATGGATGACACTGGCATGTCCACAATATGATCTACACTCACCATAACTACTGTACATTGGGTATGTGGACAAATGGTATTCCATCAATTATACATGCACCACTGATGATGTTGTGTGAATACTCATCATGCATGTGGTAAAACTGTGTCCACAATTATTTGCTATAGACACAGAGGCTGTGATCAGCATTGGATACCTATCTAACACACAGATACACATCCAGCCATGGTATGTAGACCTGTGAGTTATGGTGCACAGTGCATTACAGAGTTTTGAATACTTGCACAGCAATGTCATGTCCATTTATGCATTGCGTTCCAGGGGGAGGCCAATCACCTAATAACAAAACACATGCATCAAAGCCATGTATACTGTTAGTAACAAGGACTGTCTACACTTGCACTGCATGCTGTTGAGCAACACATGTCCTGCATGCTGACATGTGTGATATGACTGTTTTGCTTGGGATACTGTACTCCACCATCACCTGCTATTGTGTATGTTCTGAGATTGCTGGTGTTTTGTGTGTGTGTGTGTGTTTGTGTGTGTGTGTGTGTGTGTGTGTGTGTGTCTGCTTTAGGGAGGAGTGTATTTGTGTGTGTGCATGTGTGCATGTGCATGTGTGCATGTGCACATGTGTGCATGTGGTCTGACATCATGTTCAGGTCTTAAAGTGTGTTTCCTGTTTTCCTCTCACAGGTGCTGAGGTTGGGTTGGTTCAGTACAGCAGGGAACCTGATGTCACTGAGACAGATAGTGATCATGAGGATAGGTGTGTTGAGGCACAGGCAGGTTTGTCAGGGTCTGTTGTTGGGCCACCAATTGACAGTACACAAGTCTCCACCCCATCCATGCACACAGTCATACTGCCTGTACATCCATCATCACCATTGCCCTTAGCTGAGGGACAGTGTATGGTTGGCACTGGCCAGGACAGTGTGGTATCTATGGCACATGTATCAGGACACAGCAGCCATAGCCAGATGTCTGGAACGGTACCATATAAGCAGATGCCCAGGGGTTCTCGTCAGAGCACTGCTGGTCATCATGCCTCTGGCAGATGTGCCACAACTCTTTAAACCACACGTATGTTCCAGGCTGTCATGGAGGCACAGGCATGAATGGAGCGGTATGCCAGACAGGGACTAAGGGCACAGAGGGCTCATAACACCTCTGTAAATGACAGTATCCGTGACCTAGCAGGTCCCATACGTAATTACACTGAGGTCATTGATAGACGTTGGGGTGAGACATTGGATGTCCTCCACAATGTCATGTCCATGTGTCAGGACAGTGCGGGATGGTTGAGACATCGACGTGGATGTATGCCAGCAACATCAGCAGCTGGAGGTCACCATGGATGTCCAGCAAGTCACAGCTGCTCCCGTAGTGCCAGTACCAGCTCCAGCAATGTTAGGCGGGCTGTCCATAGACCATCCTAGAAGACCACGTGCACATGGCTCTGGCCAGTCCCAGCAGGGACCTGGATTCAGTGGACATATGTCAACCTCTTTGGATAGTACCCAGTCTGGATTAGTACCTGATACTGTCTTTAGCACCCATGCCAGGCACAGGTTCCATATCCATGGCCAGAGACGGTGATCTGTAAAGCCTGCCAGGTACAGTCTGTAGCTGTCCCACAAATCCCCGTATATGGCAGCCACTTGGTGGAGCTGTGTGCATGCAGACACACACACATAAACCAGAAACCTAGGGCAAACACATACCCGCACACATTACATCAACATTGACCCATAACAGTACTCATGGCCCTCACACACACACTCACACACACATGTCGATTGTATAGCTCAGTGTAGGCCTCTGGCAGACCAACAATACACCCTGTGCATATGATGAAACCTGTGCCACCTCCTGTCATCTGTAACATTGATGCAGGAACAGGCTAACATGGTGCTGATGCACAGGGTGACTTTGATAAAGTATAGCAATGGTTGAATGTGTAGCATGTTGTCAGCAGTAAAGTGTAATGATATCCTTGAAGGTGTAGCTGATCAGGCATGATACATTAAAGCTGTAATTAGCAATGTTGTATTGTTTACACCAGTATTTATTCCAATTGCTTTTTGTTTGTCCATTTGCCACTTGGCTGATGTGTGCAGTTGTGTCAGCATGTGTTATACAGTGGACAGTAAGTGTGGGGTGTGTGCAGCACAGGTTTGCAGGTGTACATTTGTGAACATGGTGGAGGTGCACTGTCTACATGTACGTGCATATTGGACACATGGGCAGGGTGACATGCCCTGTATTGGCCAGTGTTAACACTCCATAGTTTCTATTGGTGGCCAGTATGCATTGTACTGCACACATTTTGGAACTTGAGTACACATGTGTGTGTATGACACAGGTTGACACTGTGCTGTGGGTGATGCTGTTGTTGCTATCTGTCGTTGGTTTGCATTACTAAGGTTAACACTGTCCCAGCTGCATAATCCTGTATTAATGCACACTGTTCACCTACAGGGTTGCATGGACTGTGCTATCACAAACACAAGAAATTCTCACTTATACAGTAAAAGTGCATTAGTCTCATGGAAGCCTGCCATAAACTAAATATATAATAGTAGGTGTGATGTTATACCAAAAAAGAATTACATACCAAGAAGGGATAACCTCTCTGATCAGTATCATTGGGAAAATTCAATCCCTCAATAAACATACAAGGCAAGCTTCAAAATACAAAATGGCAACTATTCCAAAGACAACACTAAAGCTTTCTTTACTGTTGTTCATAATCTACAGGGGAAATCTCAGATTGGGTCGCAGTTAATGTAAATGGTCACAAAGTACACTTATCTGACTGACATTACCAATTCCTTGTCAGACAGTTTGAATGCGGATTTCACCACCCTGTCGCTATACAAGGGCCACATTTCCAGACCTGCAGAATGTAATACCTGATGATTCACAGGCACTCTAGTTAAAACATCTCTTTAACAAGGTCCACACCACAGTGGCAATGGTACTGGACAGTGTCCCTGGCTGTGTCATACACAAGCTGACATATGAAGTCACCACTCACCTAAATGCTCTTTCTAGATGGAGCCTCTATACAGGTTACATACATGTGGAATGACGTACGGTAATGGTGTTCACAGTCCACAAGGGTTGAGCTAAAATCTTCTTCTCCTTTCGGGTCCTCCCACTAGGGGTTGCAACAGTACATCTGTTTCCATGTCTTCCTGCCCTCTGCATCTTGCGCTGTCACACCATCCACCTGCATGTCCTCTCTCACCACAGCCATAAACTACATCTTGGGCATTCCTCTTTTCCTGTTACCTGGCGGCTTCATCCTTAGCATCTATTTCACAATATACTCTGCATCCCTCCTCAGCACATGTACAAACCAACTTAATCCTGCCTATCTGGTATGGTCTACTAACCTTCAAACCTGGCCTGACCCTCTAATATACTTATTCTTAACCTGTCCACCCTCGTCACACCTAGTGCAAATGTTAACATAAATTGATTAAGGGTAGAACTACAACAGGTCCTGGAATCTCTCACCCTATAAGCCAGACCAATGTTATCTGGAAGGCTATGGAGCACAGCATTATGGAACTCATTAACAGAGACATTATGAACCTGCAAACACTGCACCATACCCATTTAGGTTCTCTAAAGGTCAGATCATGGCTCCTACACCCAGTAGACTTCAAGCCAGTCAACAAGGCTATAGGTGAGGGAGGGGAGGTTAACACAGCCAAGCTATAGCTCACCAGCAAATCATACCCATCCTACATACTGGTATTAGACTTAACCTCAACAGACTGACCATAAACGATTGTTAGATGATGGCTTGACAACTGATGCACAGATGTAGGACACACAGTAACATTTGCAGCCTCCATGTACTATTCTATGCCAGTAACAAGTGGTATTCACCTGCACTCAGTCCTGGGACCACTCCTGTTTTGCATATAGCTTTCTTAGGTACAAGAAAACACAGTAGGGATATGTCTGCCCACGTTTGATGAAAATGCATACTGTGGGCTATACTTTATTCTCCAGATGACACACACATCCTCCAAAAGGGTATCATACAGATAGATACCTGGTGTCAAACTCATGCTGTAAAGCTATAACCCTAAGAAAGCATAGTTATCCACTTTTAGAAAACAAAGTATCCACAGAGTACCACATAGATAGTAGCCCCCAAAATGTGGAACAGGTACTAATGTATACATAGAGACATGTGTTGTTATCTCTCCTTTGATAATCACATTACCAAAGGGTTTGGAAATCCCTCTGTGGAGCACATAAGAAATAAAGGGTTTGCATGCAGATCCACAGAGGTTGTTGCACACCTATAATGATTAGTCATCTTTGCCAGACTTTGCTTGCTTTGGATCAGGTTTCAAATATACCTCAAGCATAAACCCTCACTCACACTCTTCAATAGAAACCGTGATGAGTGGATGTGAAATGGAAGCCGTAGCCCAGGGATCACTGCAGTGGCTAAGCTTGTCACAAGCATACAGAAGTGACCTAAGGTCTGGAAAGCGCCAGCACGCTCTGGCAAAGATAACACATGCGTTCATGGAGAAAGCAGAGTACCCACCTATGAAATACTTGAGGTCACATGTATGTATATGTATTTGCCCCACAGCTACCTTACATGTGTAATGCACACACAGTTGTCATTGTGATATGTCATACACTAGAAAAATCAAAACCCACTCCACATTGGCCAACAGTGTTGCACACCTGGAGCACAGACACACACAACCAGCAAGTGCAAGATTCAAACTCTTTCCCAACTACATTATGATACTACAACAGTATGCATTTACACAACATGCTACACAGATTACTGGGATTTCACCTTTCCACAGGTATATTTGTAGGATCCTGACATCATCGGACTTGACAAAGATGAGTATACCACTTCTAGGGTGTTTGAGTAGTCTCCAAAAATGTTACTTCTCCCCAGGGTGACACGCACACAATTGGCAAGTGGAGGATTCAAACCCCTACCTAACGACATCATGATATTATAACAGTATGCATTGACACAATGCGCTATACACACTACTGGGATTTTATCTTTTCACAGGTATATTTGTAGGATGGTGACATCATCAGACTTGACAAAGATGAGTATACCACTTCTAAGGTGTTTGAGTAGCCTCCAAAAAGGTTGAATCTCCTCATGGAGACACACACACCGTTGGCAAGTGCAGTATTCAAACCCCTACCTAACTACATTATGATAATGCAATAGTATGCATTTACACAACGTGCTATACACATACACTTTGCTAGAGTTTCACCTTTCCACAGGTATATTTATAGGATGGTGACATCATTGGACTTAACAAAGATGAGTATACCACTTCTAAGGTGATTGAGTAGTCTCCAAAAAGGTTGCTCCTCCCCAGGAGAGCACACACACAGTTGGCAAGTGCAGGATTCAAACCCCTACTTAACTACATTATGATACTACAACAATACACATTTACATGACGCACTATACACATTACTGGCATTTCACCCTTCCACAGGTATATTTGCAGGATGGTGACATCATCAGACTTGACAAAGATGAGTATACCACTTTTAAGGTGTTTGAGTAGTCCCCAAAAAGGTTGCACCTCCCCAGGGAGACTCACACACACACACACACACACACACACACACACACACACACACACACACACACACACACACACACAGTTGACAAGTGTGGTGTTCTTAATCCAAACTAAGTACATCTTTACACTTCAGCAAGCAATATGGAGTTACAGGGTGCAATACAGACATTACTTACTGACAGTTTGCACAAAGATTTTTTTTCACATTTGCTAACTTCAGCAGGCTTATCATACTAGGTGTATTGTGAGTGTATTGTATGCATAGGCCATGACCATATCATATATGGGTTGATGCACCACATGCTGGCACACACAGGGTCAAACCTTGAGTAGCATCTTACCTTCACCCACATGATACTGCAATATAACAGAAAGATGATAAACTTCAACAATTGGCTGAGCTTCTGGTGCCATTCAAAGGGGATCCAGTCTTTGTCTGCCTGTGATGACATGATAGACAAGCCTTGTTGCTTCACTACAGATGGTTTGCACCTGTTGCCCCTATGCTTCTGAATACTGGCCAAGGCCCGTGCTGTCCCCATATTACCATTTTTAGGCAAAGCTCAAAGGTTCATATGTTCATACATAGGTAGGTACTAGTCTATCGGCCTGGGGCCTATACAAGGCCAGCCAAAAAGATACCCTGGCTTTTGCCACCCAAGAAATTTATTTTCCTGTGCCACTGTCGTGCAGAGACACAGAAGTGATCCCCAGGGTGAATTTCCTATTTCCCATCCAATAATCAAGATTTTCCTTGAAGAGTGCTAATGAGAAGCTTTGTTTGATATAGATAGGTAGTTTATTCTGGAGTATGTGAAGTCTGTGGGACAGGAATCTATCCCTCCGGCATGTTCTGTTTATTGTGGTGACAAGGTTTAGGTCCCTAGAGCGTGTAGGTTCATAGATTCATATGAATGCCCAAGGGCATTTATAAGCCTAGCCAGAATGTGTTGGCTTTCGCCTTCCTTTTAAATTAGTTTCCTGGGTCTCTGTCTAGCAGGGCCACTGAAGTGATCTCAGGGGTAAATTTACAATTTCCCATCCACTCCTCAAGATTCCTCTTGAAGAGAATCTGCAAGGGGCTCTGCCTAACATCAACTGGGATTCTATTCCAGAGTGAGGGAAGTCTCTGGGACAGGAATCTGTCCCTCCAGCGCATCCTGTTTATTCCTTTGCTGAGGTTTAATTCACTGGAGCGTGTGGCTTTAAGAGATTTGTTTTTCTTGAGGTGGAGCATGTCCATTAATTCTGGGTTGGACATGGCCTTATACGTCAGGCATAGATCACCTCTGAGCAGGCAGTAAGCAACCGAGTAGAGCTGGAGTTTCTTTAGTCGAGTTGCATAGGGCATCTCTTTGAGGCCCATGATCCTCTTGGTGAAGTACTTCTGTGGTCTTACCAGCTGTTGCATGTGCCAATTAAGGTACATACCAAATGGGGCATTGTACTCTATTATGGGCCTAATGAGTGATGAGTAGGGGGCACAATGACCTCTCTTGATCTAGAGGTGAACCCTTTTGTGATTAGGTGGGCTACATAGAAGGAATATCTAACCACTTTGTCAATGTGATTATCAAAGGAGAGGTTACTATCTACCTGGGTCCCCAGGTCCCTAATTACATTTTCCGTACCTAGTGGATTACTATCTTTGTGGTAATTTGTGGACACTTTGTTTTTTCCAAAGGTGATGACTATGCATTTTTTGGCATTCAGCTTGAGGCCATGATTTTGACACCAGGTATCTGTCTCTGTAAGACCCTTCTGGAGGATTTCTGTGTCAGCCACAGAGTCCATTATGGCCCCCAGTTTACAGTCATCTGGGAACTTGGTCAGCCATAGTCCTCCCGTGCTTGCCTGTACCTCAGAGAAGTATATACTGAAAAGGAGGGGTCCCAGGACCGAGACCTGTGGGATGCCACTTGTGACTGGTTTAGAGTCGGACATGGCACCTGCAACTCTGACCATGTGTGTTCTGTCCGTGAGCCAGTTGGCCACCCATCTAATGACATAGGGGTTAATGTTCAAGCTGATAAGCTTGTCTATGATGCCAGAGTGGGGAATGGTGCCAAAGGCCTTAGTGAGGTCCAGGTAGGCTGTGTGGACTACCTTCCCTTCATCTATGGCCTTGGTAACTTCTTCAAAGAAGTCAACTAGGTTTAGGAGGCAGGATCTGCCTTTAACAAAGCCAAATTGGGTAGGGTCCAGTATCTGGAGGTTCCCAATGTCTCTTTTTATGAGTTCCATGATAATTCGCTCCATAGCTTGCAGACCAGGCTCGTCAGACTTATAGGGGAATAGTTCCCAGGTTCTGTTGTGGCACCACCTTTGTGGAGTGGGATGACTGTTGCTGTACGCCATTCTTTGGGTACATAGCCTGTGGTAAGGTTGAGTCTGAACAGTGAATGTAGGTGAGGGTTTAGTTCCTTTTGGAGCTTGTGTAAGACGCAGCCTGGGACACCATCCAGTCCCATTGATGCTGTGTTCTTAGCTTTGGAGAGGGCTGTTTTTACCTGCATGTCCATGAAGTCTGGGGCTATGCGTTCTTCTGGGATGGACACGGGCCCTTTTAGGGGTGAGGGGGGTTGAAGTTTGCACTGAACTTGTCCACCAGGATGTTGGCAATGTCAGTTGGTTCAGTGTATTTTTTGCCATTTTGCAGTAGCTGAAAGCATATCTGAGAGTTGCCACCTAAATGTTTGATATAGCTAAAGAAGGCTTTGTGGTTATCTTTAGAATCCTTGGCAATTTTAATTTAGAAACTGGACTTGAATTATTTTATGAGCGATAGTAGTTTTTTGCTAATAATGATCAGTGATGCCTTTCCTTTTTGGAATTTTGCTCTATCATGTGTTAGTTTCCTCCTTCTGTTGTATAGCTTATTTATGGGCAAGGACCACCAGATTAGTTTCTTCTTTTTGGAGGAGTGAGTCTTGGATTTAATTGGGATGGCTCGATCTATGCATCCCTGTAGATGCTCATAGAATGCACTTGTAAAGGATTCTGCAGATTGGATAGCATTATCCTGTAGCAAGGGGACTTTGAAACTTTCCACTTCAGTCTTGAGAAGTGTGAAGTTTGCTTTTTAAAAGTTTTTCACAGTGGTTTTGTTGAATGGGGGGGTGGGGGTCGGGATGTGGATGTCCAGTGTGATTACTTCATGATCTGATATTACCAGCAAGGGGTTTACCTCTGGTGTGGAAAACTGATCCCCCATGTTGGTGATGATCAGGTCCAGTATGTTGTCACCTCTAGTGGGCATGGTGACCAGCTGTTCGAGGCCATTTGAGTTTATAAACTCTAGGAAGCATTGGGCAAAGGACTTTGTACTCGAGTAATTCTCCCAGTCAGTGTTTGGGTAGTTGAAATCTCCTCATATCATGATGTTTGGTAGGACCTTTATATTTCCCAGTGTTCTCAGGAATACTGAGTGAGGGTCCTGAGACAAGATATGTGATCTGTAGTAGGCTACGATCTGATTAGCAGCTTTGCCCAATGTTAGTTGCACTTGCATGGTCTCCAAGGCCTCGTGCTGTGCCACCAACCTGGAGGTGTGGGTATCCTTTATGAAAATGGATACACCCCCTCCTTTTGTATTTCAGTCTGGGTTTTGGGGCCGACGCTCGGAAGGATTGGGATTTCTTTAAGTGGAGCATGTCCAACAGCTCTATGTTTGACATTGCTTTGTATGTTAGGCAGAGATCACCTCTGAGTAGGCGATATGTGACAGAGTAAGGCTGTAGTGTTTTGAGACGGTCTGTGTATGGCATGTATTTGAGGCTGCTAATCTTCTTTGTGAGGTATTTCTGCAGGCTTTCCAGTTGTTTTAGATGTCTTGTGAGGTACATAGTAAAATGGGCATTGTACTCTATAATGGATCTAATGAGTGATGAGTAGAGGGGAACAATGACCTCTTTTATTCTGCATGAGACACCTTTTGTGATGAGGTGTGCCATGTAGAAGGATTTCCTGACTACTGTGGCGATGTGATTATCAAAGGAGAGTCTACTGTACACCTGTGTCCCAAGGTCTCTTATCACACTTTCGGTGTTAAGTATAGTACCACCTATGTTGTAGTTCATGGGTACAGTGTTACCAAAGGGGGTGACAATGCACTTTTTGGCATTGAGCTTGAGCCCATGGCTTTGACACCAGGCATCTGTCTCAGTGAGGCCCTTTTGTAGGATGTCCACATCGTTAGTAGTCTCGATTATGGCTCCTAGTTTGCAGTCATCTGGGAACTTCATTAGCCAGAGACCTTCCATGTTAACCTGTACTTCAGGGAAGTAGATACCAAACAGGACAGGACCCAGGATTGAACCCTGTGTTAATCTACTTGTCACTGGTCCAAAGTCGGACTTGGAGTCTGCTACTTTCACAGTGTGGGTTATGTCAGTGAGCCAGTTGGCAACCCATCTTGTGACATAGGGATTTATACCTAGTTTAGTGGGTTTATCCATAATTCCAGAGTGGGTGATGGTGTCAAAAGCCGTGGCAAGATCTAGATAGGCTGTGTGAACCACCTTACCCTTATCTACGGCTTTGGTGACTGCTTCAAAGAAGTCTATCAGGTTTAGGAGACATGATCTGCCTTTTTCAAACCCAAAATGGTTGTGGTCCAGAGTTTGGAGATTACCAATGTCTTTGTTTATAAGTTCTATGATGATACGTTCCATGGCCTTGCAGACCAGGCTCATCAGGCTAATGGGGCGCTAGTTCCCGGGGTCCGTTTTGGCTCCCCCCTTGTGTAGTGGGATAACCATTGCTGTGCACCATTCAGCAGTCACAAAGCCTGAGGTGAGGCTATGATTGAACATGGTACGTAGGTGTGGTGCCAGTTCATTCTGTAGTTCATGTAGAACACAGCCAGGGATGTAATCTGGTCCCATGGATGCTGTGTTCCTGGCTTTGGAGAGTGGTTTTTACCTGTGCAGCCATGATGACAGCAACTTTGCATTCTTCCGGCATAAAGATGTGCTCTTTCAAGGATGAGAGGGGGATAAAGTTAGCACTGATCCTATCTGCCAGGCTGTTGGCAATATCAGTTGGGTCTGTATATTTAGTGCCATTGTGCTGTAACTCAGAGCAGATCTGAGTGTTGCCATTGAGATTCTTGACATAGCTATAGAATGCTTTGTGGTTGTCTTTAGAATCAGTGTCGACTTTGTTTTCTTAACTAGCTTTGGAGGATTTTATCAGGGATCACAGCTTCTTCCTGAAACTGACCAGGGAGCTCCTCCACTCATGGGATTTTACCCTCTTTTGCAACAGTTTCTTTCTTCTGTTGTGCAGTTTGTTTATGACAGGGGACCACCAGATTGGCTTCCTTTTCTTGGAGGATAGCATCTTGGTTCTGTTTGGGATAGCACGATGCATGCACTCATGTAAGTGCTTTTAAAGTGCAAATATGAAGGATTCAGTAGTCGTAACAGTATTGTCTATCTGCATGGGTGTCCTGAAGTTCAGCACTTCTGTCTTAAGAAGCATGAAGTTGGCTTTGGAGGCATTTTTTAACATGGTTTCCTTAATGGGGGCGGGGTCCAGAATATGGATATGTAGAGTAATTAGCTTATGGTCAGATGGGACCAATGAGGCGTTGACTTCAGGTGTGGAACACCGGTTACTCAGGACAAACCAAACCCCATAACCAACACAAATAACCACAAAGTTAGCTAAATGCTACTCATTGCCAGAATTCTCAGCCTCCAGATGCACACACTCGAGGAACATCTCAGTATGGAGAAAATTGATATCTGTGCAGTAACAGAAACCTAGTTCAAGGCTCCAGAGAGCACACCGGCACTACCAGGATACTACTCATTCCATACCTTCCAGCATCAGGACCTGGATCATAGCACATAGGGTGGGGATGTATCCATATTCATCAAGGATACCTACACCTCTCTCTACATGCTCTGTACAGGATATGTACCCATAGAATGTTGCACAGCAACATTCTTCACACTCCATAGGGGTGGGGCCACAAAACCCCCTTGCCATTCATGCTCTATGAGCCTGACGAGTCTGATCTTTAAGGCAATGGAGCCAATCATAATGGAAGTCAACAATAAACAGATTGTGAACCTTCACACAATTGAGCACACCCAGTTTGGCTTCATCATATGCAGATCACGCCTCCTGAACTGGGTGGATTTCTTTGAGACCGTTACCCAGGCTACAGATGATTGAAATGAGTTCAACACAGCCTACCTATACCTCACTACAGCCTTTGACACTATTCCCCAGTCAGATATCATAGATGAACTCACCAACCTGGGCATGAATCCATACATCACAAGATGGATTGCAAACTGGCTCACAGATAGATTCCACAAACTAAGAGTTGCTGGCTACATGTCAGACTCTACACCGGTAACAACTGATGGCCCCCAGGGTTCAGTCCTGGGGTCCCTCCTGTTTGGTATAGACTTCTCAAATATACATGCCAACACAGGAGGGTTGTGGTTGACTAAGTTTGCTGGGAGCTGTAAAGTGTTTGCCATAATAGATTCCCCGGATGACACAAATATTCTCCAAAAGGGAGTCTATGAGACAGATGTGTGGTGTCAGAATCATGGCCTCTAGCTCAATGTGGAGGAATGCATAGTGATCCCCTTTGGTGAAAACAAAGTACATACAAACTACCACATAGGTGTTACCCCCTTAAAACTGACAAGGTAATAAGGGATCTGGAAACACAAGTAGATAGTCATCTTTCCTTTGACAATCATGTTGCCAAAGTGATTGGGAAATCCTATGTGGCCAACCTAATTAACAAAGGGTTTGCATCAGGATCCGAAGAGGTAGTGGTGGCCCTCTACTCTTAAGTCATCAGACCCATCATTGAGTACAATGCACCATTTTGGATGTACTCAACTACGCATATCCAGCAGCTGTAGAGACCACAGAGGTACCAAGAGGATTACTGGCCTCAAACAGTTGTGTTATGCAACACAACTGGTAAAACTAAATCTGTTCTTCGTTGCGTACCGCCTACTCAGAGGCACACTCTGCCTAACATACAGAGCCACATCCAACACATAACTGCTGAGCATGTTCCATCTACAGATAACAAAATTGAGTCACCCTACACACTCAGGGATATGAACCTCATCACAGCAATGAATACAACATGCTGGTGGGATAGAGTACCATCCCAGACACTTGCCTTACTGTGGAACAGAGTCCCAATGTACATCAGACATAGCCCCTCGCTGACACTCTTCAACAGGAACCTTGATGAGTGGATGGGAAACAGATAATTCATGCCAGCCATCACATCAGCAGCCCCACTAGAAAGGGGCTTAGTACTAACTATTAGAATGAGGGCTTGGGAGACTACCCAATGGGGTGGTGAAAGCTGCACAACTTGCCTAGGCTAACATATGCCTTATTGAAGATAGGTTCATGGGTATGTAGTAGACTATGTGACAGGTACAGGTCTACAGATAGTAGATGTGTACTTCATTGTACCATCATGTTGTACAGCAGGCACATGGACCACATACACTGTAATGCTTACCGATACTGGTGGCTGTTATGTACACTGGGTGAGATGTGCACCTCATGTCTTTTGTGCCATTGGGATGTGTGGTGGGTGGGACAGTCCTGGATGGCTCCTTATCATGGTCACCCTCCTACACACATCTCTGCCCATCCATCTTTGGCTTATTATACTGTGTTCCCCCTACATATATATATATATATATATATATATATATATATATATATATATATATATATAGGTACATAGGTAGATAATAGGCTATCTGCCTGAAGGCATATATTAGTATGGCCAGAGTGTGCAGCTATCACCACCCATGGAGTTAGTTCCCTAGGCCTCTGTGTAGTAGAGTTGATGAAGTGATCCATGGTGTGACAGTTCAGTTTCACATACACTCATCAAGGCTCCTCTGGAAAAGTGTCAGTGAGGGACTCAGCTTAATGTAGGTTAGGAAGGAGCCTGTTCCAAAGAAAGGGAAGTCTGTGTGTTATTAATGTATCCCTCCAACATGTTCTATTTATTGTTATGATGATGATATCCCTAGAGCATGTAGTACAGTGAGCTTGGGGTTACTTCAGATAGCACATGTACATCCGTTCTGCATTGGACATGGACCTGTCTGTTGGGCAGAGATCACCTGAGTAGACAGTAATCAACAGAGTACAATTTAAGTTAAATTCAGTCTTGTTGCATGGGGCATCTGTTTGAGACCAGTAATGCTCTTGTTGAGGTATGTCAGTGGTCTTTCCAGTTGCTGAAGGTGCCTAGTCAGATTCATCGCAAGTGTGTTGTGGTACTCTGTGATGGGTCTGATAACTGATGAGTAGAGGGAACCTCCTTTGACCTACATGCAAAGACCTTGGCAGTTTGTGGGAACATATAGCATGATTTTCTAACCACTTTGTGAATGTGTTTCTGGAAGTAGTGATGACTATCCACATGTGTCCATAGATCCCTTATTATTACCTCCATATTTAGGGTGTTGGCACCTATGTGGTATTTGGATGACTGTAGCTCGAGCCCACAAGTTTGACACCACATCTGTCTGACTGAGACCCTTTTTAAGGATGTCTCTGTTGTCCCAAACATCGATTATGACAACCTTTTTGCAGTCATCCACAAACCTTGCTAAACTTAGCCCTCGTGTTTGACTGTATTTCTGAAAAGTATACACCAGACAGGAAGGGTCCCAGGACTGAGCCATGGGGGACAGCAGTTGTTACCAGCTTGAACAGGAGACCACAATTCTTACCTTGTGGGATCTATCTGTGCCCCAGTTGGCAATCCATCAGATGGCATACGTGTTTATGCACAAGTTGTTGATTTTGTGGATACGACATGTGTGTGGGATGTTGGAAAAGGGCTTTTCAAGGTCTATGTAGGCCGTGTGTAGCTCATTTCATTGATGCATGCCCTGGGTTACTGCCTTGAAAACTGTCTAGCAGGTTTTGGAACCATGATCTACCCCTGACTAAACCAAAACGGGTAGGGTTGGGTGTTTGTAGGCTCTCAATAGCTCTGTTTATGAGTTCCATAATGATGGACTCCATGGCCTTGCACATCAGGCTTATTAGGCTTATAAGACAATAGTTTCCATGGTCTGTTGTGCACCAACACTTGTGGAGTGTGCCAAACATTGCTGTAACCCATTCAACAGTTTCATATCCTGTACAGACGGTGAGTCTCAACAGACTGTTCAGGTGCAGGGTCTGTTTGTTTTGGAGTTCACATGTGACACAGCCAGGGAAACCATACTATCCCATACACGCCGTGTTTTTAGGTTTGGAAAGAGCTGTTTAACCATTGTATATGTGATTTCTGGGTTTTCACAATCTCCAGGTATGATAATGGGCCCTTTTGTCAATGAGAAGGGGGTAAATATGTATGAACCTGTCTGACAAGATGTTGGCAATGTCAGTCATGTACATGTATTCATTTACAGTTTGCAATGACTCAGAACAAACTGCGGTGGTGGTGCTGTGGTAGCGTTGTCACCTCACAGTAAGACATTGTCCTGTTCGATTCTCAGCTAGAGCGTCTTCTGTGTGGAGACATGTGTGAATGGGCATACCTTCGTTGAAGGTTGTGTGTCAGGGCCAGCAACTCGGCACGTAAAAATCTACCGCCAATCATTAGCGGACCGGAGTTCCACTGTGGTGACCCCTAACCGGGAAAAGCCAAAAGACACAACAACTGACTCAGAACATATATGAGTTTACATTGATATTTATGACATAGCGAAAGAAAGCTTCATGGTTCTCTATGGACTCTTTGACCATGGCTTGGATAATGTTAGGAGTGCTCATTGTTTCTTGATGATACTGATCGGAGAATTATTGATCTTCTTTGGTTTTTCACTTTCTTTGAACAACTTAAGTACTTGGAGTACATAGTTTGATTATGACAGGTGTCCAATATATTATATGGGTCTGTTTTCATATCAGTGTGTGCAGGATTGGTGAATAGTGACAAGTGTCTGGAGTAAGAACTGCAACTGTCAGATATGTGTGGCCCACTGCTGTACTCAGACATTGCCTAAGTGTGTGAGCATGCCTAGTATGACCTTTCAGTATGTTGCTGACTGAAATTTGCTAAATTTGTTAAAGTGTGTGAGCATGCCCAGTATGAGCATATATACTATATGTGTGTGAAAATCAAGTTGTTTTTTACTTCAGGGCTCACCTTTGTGTTGTACATCAACAGGAAGCACAGTGTGCCTGCAGGGCTTCCATGAGTCATTCTACATACAGTGGGGACAGCTATTATTTGTACATTTCTACCCGGAGGGGGGCACACCTGATTGTTACTGTGAGTGTACATAGGATGAAGGGTTCACCTGACACTTATACACATTTGGTAGGCCTGCACTGCTATGTCAGGTACTCCATTCAGTCTGTACTGTTGCCTATCATACTGGCTTGTGGCATACCACTGTACTACAGACCTTAGCTTCCAAATACACACATATTAGTTTGTGACTTCATAGCCTACCCAACCCACATCACACTACCTGGCCTGCTGTTATCTGTCTGCATAGGCCTGGGGGGAGGTTACTCATATGCCTCTTCAGAGGGCATGATACAGCATTTGTTTGTGCTTGCGTTTGTCTACATTTGTTCTGCTGGTTGTGACTGTTAGGTATGTGACCCTCCCAACTGGTATGTGTGAGTGAGTTAAGTTGTGTCTGTGCCAGTGAAATGCTGTCATGGCTTAGTGGTTCAGTACTGTGACTATAGTGCACAGTATCATGATTTCGAGCCCTGTCACTGCTTTTTATTTTCCTGCTGGGCAGACCAGACTGCTTAAGGAACAGTAAAGCAGCTGTGAGCATGTTTACCCAACTTTGCTCAACTTTGCCAGACTTTGCCCGACTTTGCCCGACATTGCCCAACATTGCTCAATGTTGCCCAACGTTGCGCTGGTTAGCGTGTTGCTCAGTTATGCGCAATTGAATTTAAATATGCTCAGTACTGGTAAAATGTGCTTAGCAGTGCTTTATATTGCTTAAAAATGGGCATTCATGCCTCAGGTGGTGCTGCAGGGCTGCCTATGTCGGATGCACATAGTACATTCCCTATACATGTTTGAAAACAGGTAGTGTCAAGTTAGGCATCACTTTTGCTGTATGTGTGAGTCAGAGAGAGGTGTCATTTCCAGGGTTCCTACTGAGTCAGTGTATGTGCTATGTGTTGCCTCTTTGCCAAGGCCAGGGCATACTGGGCACGCCTCCTTCTGCCTACTGGGGCAGGCTCAGGTTGTTCCTCCTCCAAGTCACACTGTGCCTGTGCAGGCCTTGGCAATGGTGGGGGGCTGTTTGGCCCTGCCCCATGTTGTTCCTGCTGCAGCTGTTTTCACAGGATCATATTGTGTAGCATGGCACATACCATGACAATTTGGGTACATGTAGTTGGTGAGTACTGCAAGGCTCCACCAGATGTGTCCAGGCACTGGAACCATGACTTGAGCATCCCAAACACATGCTCAATAATGTTTCTTGTTTGTGCGTGTGCCTCATTATGGAGTTCTTGTTCGGTGGTGTGTGCATTTCTGATGGGTGTCATCAGCCATGGCTCCAGTGCATATACAGCATCCCCCACTAGGTGACCATCAGGGATGTCCCCATTGACAAATCTCTAGTACAGCTGCGTCAGATGTCAGATGTGGGAATCGTGATAGCTTCCAGGGCAGCCAGCACACACATTCATTATTATGCCCTGGGCATCGCACATGACCTGGCAGTTGATGGAGTGGAAGCCCTTGCGGTTGATGTAGACCCTACCCCGCTCACCGGGTGGTGCTTTGATGTCTATGTGCGTGCAGTCTATTGCACCCACTACCTCAGGGTATTCTGCTATTTGGTGGAAAAGATGCATATTGCTGTCCAATGCCTCACGGGAATTGGGGAAATATACGTGCTCACTGACATGTGCTGACATGGCATCCAGGAACTGGTGCAGTACCCTGGATGCTGATGCCTGTGAAATCCCCATCATATCACCAGATGGTCTCTGGAAGGTACCTGTAGCTAGCATTCTTAGGCCAACACATACCTTGGTATCCACTGGGATGGGTTCCCCTCTGTTGGTTCTGCGTGTGAGGCATGGCCGGCGACAACAATTTGCTGCAGGAGGTCTCTGTCCACCCTATAGCGCTCCACTATCTCCAGCTCATGTAGCTCCTGGTAGGTTACCGTGGGTCTGTACACTCTTCTCCATCTCCTCTCTGAGGGTTGCTCAGCAGCATTCACAACATCACCACCCTCAGCACCTTGCACATGTTAGTTTATGATAGCAAGAGCAGCCCCTAACATTTTGTCTGACTTATGCTTTTTTAAGTTTTCACTCTTTGTATACTGCAGTGTTGCAGAGTTCTTGGAAAAAAAAACAGGGCCGACTGCTGTTTGCAGAGTTTAAAGTGCGTGGGCTGGGATGGGCTAGTCTGCTGCCTGTGTAATTGTCTGATTCTGATATATTTCACCTGGCAGCTCTGCTAGTTCTCCTTGGTTAACTTCCTACTAGTTCTTTTCCTTCCTTTTCCCTTTCTGTTTCCGCCCAGGGCAGCACTGCGCAAATGAGCGCACACGTGCACGTTTGCAAGAAATTTCAGATATATTCATGGCGTACACCTTTGGTTTCTGGTTTTCAAAAAGGACAACTGTAGACACGCCTCTTGCAATCCTGAGCAACTCAGGGCAAACACAAGACACTGTGCTCCAATAAGCATACAGCCTTTCTGACACACCCCCTCATGATGTCACCTATCTTCTACTCTACTACTCACCTACTCCTGCACTTACACTCTTGGGACATGGCTCACATGCTGGGGAAAATTGGGATTCACTATCCTTATCCTCATTTGCATAGGATTGCCTACTAATGCTTGGTTACATCTCTCACACTGAGCTTCCCCCCCTTAGCAACCAGTACTCAGTGGCCATGTTGTCTTCAGCCTGCCATTCACCTGCATGGCAGGATAAGCTTTTTAGTGAAAATGCCTATTTTTGGCTATTTTTTAATTATTTTCTTGTTTTTTTAAGTGCAGCATGTTTGCGTGGTGCTGCGCTACGCTTAAACATCGGAGATCGGGAAAAAAATTAGATTTTAATAATTTTAAACATTTAAAAATGCCAATGGCCTTATATTTGGCCATTGGTATGGTTCCTCAACTGGATGCATCCTTTATTTGGAGCTGTCATAGCTCCGTTTTGCTATTTGCAGAACGGTACTCCGTTACCAGTGGAGTATATTTCTGCAGATAACACTAATCTTCCACGGACAGGTTAGTGTTTCCTGGATTGCAAATTTACCTCATTTGCATAGCTTTCAGCAGCAAATTAGGTAATTTGTATACCATGACACTGTCCATGCCAGACTAGCTTTAGAAGCTCTCATACGCCCCTGCCGGCTGTTGCTGGATCGCTCGGCAGACGTATTGGCTGTCTGACATCTTACTCTACTCTGCAACTCCGTGCAAGCTTTCGTAAATCTGGCCCACAGACATTTAAGGCAAAAAAATGAATGTTTCTCATGAGGTATACATGTGAGGTATGGGCAGCAGGCGTATCTCATTTGGGGTCTTAAAAAGTTCCTGTTCCTCGAAGTTCCACATTGAAAGGGTCTGTCACATTTTCAGTGTTAGAAATTTCTTAACTGATATCCATGGTAAATAGAAATTAATCATATTAATCATTTAAAAGATCTTTTTTATAAGTAAAACCATCATGTTCTAAACATCCTGTGACTTTCCCAGATGAAGTTGTCAGTAAGCCATTAGTATGTGTTCCACATTTTACCCATTTGTTCCACATTATGAGGGCTAGTCTTTCTCATTTTGGAGATGGAAGGTTGACAGCTATATACACCAGAGTATAGCAGTTGGTGTGTGCTTGTAATAATGCCTCTACTAAGTTCTAGCATCAGTGTATAAACTTGCATTATTTCATACAGTTTGTCAATTGTATGAATTTGGATTATTTCATATGATTGCCCAGATGATGCAAGGTAGCACTTCACTCTGACAGTGGTGTGAAAACTACTTCAGTTTTGTACAGGCACAGCAGCTGTAGCTGCAGACACAATCCTAGTATAAAAGATGGGAGCAAATATGCTGCACGTTTAAATGGAAATTGAGCATACCCCTCGACCTCTTAGCACAAAAAATCTGGACAAAGCCTAAAATTATGGGGGGACAAAGGCCCAAAAATAGGGACAGATATTAAATATTGCTGTTGTAAACTTAGAACGTTGTTACAATAACAGGTTTTGTGTTAGCATGCATTTTTCTGAAGGATAAGAAGTCTGAAACGCAAATGTAGGTCATTATTTAGTGACTTCAGTCCTCAGTGATTTGCTAGAAAACCACAAATTTTATAAAGGACAGACCAAAAATATGAGGCAAAATTCTGAACAGTTGAGAGGTATGTAAGTGAGCAATGTCATTAAAGTAAATCAATGTGAGAAACCATTTCACAAATTAATAACTTTCAAAAAGAAAGCAAAATATCCAAAAATTCAAAAAGAAAATATCTAGTACAAGGATTGCTGTAACATGTAGTCTTCATTTTCCCGCTAAATGAATATGCAGCAGATCTTAACTGGCAGCATCATTCTATTCTTGCCATCAAAATTGCCTTTCATGTGCTGTGGAGTTTATGTGCTTATATGCACAGACTTTCTGTATCGATAAACCTGGGGAGGTATTCATAGTCATTTACTCAAATGTATTTAGGCTGCCTGTGATGTCTGTGAATGCATGCTGAGCTTCAGTTCACAGAGGTCATTTATACAAATGCCCAATGGCATCAAATGAGCCTATGCAAATGTACTAATAATGAAATGCAAATGAGGAGTGATGTAACTCAGCGTATGCTAATAAAGTATTCTTCACACCATTTGCAATTCATAGTGAAATTTTCATGCTTGTTTGTTCTGTCCAGAGATACATTCAGGGAACTCCCACCAAATCTGAGTTGCAGTCTGCAATAATGCTGTCACTTGCTGCTAGTTTTGCAATTTCCTGTTGTGAATTGCTTGTCTCAGCTGGGACAAAACTGATCACACCCCATGGCACTTGCCAGCAAGAAAGTAAAAATATAAATAAAGAATAACTCATTATAAATTTGACAGTCAGGAAATATGGACCTCGCCAAGGCCTTCGACACCATCCCCCACTCTGGAATCATAGATACATGTACTAAGCTAGGCATAAATCCCTACGTCACTCGATGGGTTGCCAACTGGCATACTGACAGAACCCACACTGTAAAAGTAGCCGACTCCAAATCCAGCTCCTGACAAGTGACAAGTGGAGTACCTCAGGGTTCAGTCCTGGGACCACTCTTGTTTGGCATCTACTTCTCTGAAGTACAGGCCAGCACTAAGGGACTCTGGCTAACAAAGTTTGCAGATGACTGCAAACTGGGAGGCATTACTGAATCCCCAAATTATGTGGATATTCAACAAAAGGGCCTTACAGAAACAGATGCCTGGTGCCAGAGCCATGGGTTCAAGCTTAATGCCAAGAAATGTATAGTTATTCCCTTTGGAAAAAAAATGTACCCATGAATTACCACATAGGTGGCAGTACACTAAACATTGAAAGTGTGATGAGAGACTTAGGGACACAGGTGGACAGTGGTCTCACCTTCGATAACCACATCGCCACAACAGTCAGGAAATCCTTCTATGTGGCACACCTCATCACTAAGGGCTTTTCATCCAGAAAAAAGGAGGTCATTGTCCCACTGTACTCATCCCTCATTAGACCCATTATAGAGTATAATGCCCCGTTTGGTATGTACCTCACAAGACATCAGCAACAGCTGGAAAGGCCACAGAAATACCTCACTAAAAGAATCACGGGCCTAAAGCAGATCCCATATGCTGACCATCTAAAAAAACTCCAGCTATACTCTGTGGCATATCGTCTACTCAGAGGCGATCTCTGCTTAACATACAAGGCCATGTCAAACATTGAGCTGTTGGACATGCTCCACTTAAATAAATCCCAATCCCTCAGAGCCACATGCTCCAGGAATCTAAACCTTGTCATCACAATGAACAAAACATGCTGAAGGGATAGGTTCCTGGCCCAGAGACTTTCCATACTCTGGAATAGACTGCCCATACATGTCAAGCAGAGCGCCTCATTGGCCCTCTTCAAAAGGAACCTTGATGACTGGATGGGAGATAGGAAATTCACCCCGGGGATCATGTCAGTCACCCTGCTAGACAGGGGTCCAGGGAAGTAAATATTGTGGGAAGAAATATCCAGGGAATTGTTATAGCTAGGCTTGTATAGGCCCTAGGGCCGATAGCCAAGTACCAACCTATGAACCTATGAAATCTTTGATAGATTCAGAGTGGTTAAGGACATTTGAGTATTAGTGGGTATGTTTGACCCTAATGGGATACTGGAAGAATACATGGACCTCCTATTCCTGTGGACATTAGGTATGTATAGCCCTAACAATACTTGCCACAGGGACCTTCCATAAACAGACTGGGGACATGTTGGGGATCTCACAGGCTTCTGCCTCAAGGATACTGCAGCAGTTCTTGGATGTACTTTTGTGAGTGTGGATGAGTACATCTATTTCATGGTGTCACTTCAAGACTGAGTCAGGACTATCCATGCCTTTTATAGAGTGGAACATTTCCCTGAGGTACTCAGTGCAATTGATTGCAACCATGTTGCAGTTACATCCCCTTTTGGTTTACAGGGTGAGTATTACCATAATAGGAATGGCTACCATTCCATCAACTGCTAGGCAGTGTGTGATGCATAGGGTTACATCACCAATGTTTCTGCCCAGCATCCTGGGAGTGCACATGATTCCCATAATTTGGCACACTAGAAAGTGTACCACCACTTCCTGTATGGCAGGATGCCCAGTTGTTATCTTATTGGTAAGTGGAAAAGTATTATTTTATATTTTATTTAAGTAGTTATTCATGTTAAAATATATTGTTGAATACTAAACAACTTTGTTGTCTCACCCAGCTTTTCTCTCTCTCTCTCTCTCTCTCTCTCTCTCTCTTTTTTACTTTTGTTTTTCAGGTGATGCTGAATATCTACTGGAGCCATGACTCATGACACCAGTGAGAAATCCAAGTGGAGCTGCAGAGGAGACCTATAACACATTCCTTTCCCAGACCCATATTGTCATCAAGAGGGTCTTCGGTCTCCTGAAAAAAATATTTCAGGGGCCTGGATGAGTCTGGGGTTACCCTTCAGTATGACCCAGTTACTGCATGCAAGAGCTTTACTGCCTCCTGCATTCTCTGTAACATGATCTTGCATCTGCCTGGTGGTGATGTGACCCATGCTGTCACTGCAGCTGATAGTTCTAGCCAAGCTAAAACTAATGACCAGCCGGCAGCAATAGTGAGGGACCCCATGTGGCAGGCTTGTGACTGGTATACTGTTGTGCACATAAAGAGGTAAAGTCTAATCCAAGACTATGGACCATGACATTCAGGTTAGTGTTTCCTTTCTTGTAAAAAGCACACAGAGTATAATTGATGCATGCAGTGATATCTGTCTGCTATCACTGTTTATCTGATATTCTGTCTCATCTTAATTTTTTTTTTATTTTACAAAATTTACTTATGTTATTGTTAATTAAAGTCATGCCTAAGTGCTCGCTGACTTCTCTTCATATAGTTTCATAGGTGTGTACTAGGCTAATGGCCCTGGAGCCTTTACAAGCCTAGCCCATAGGATTACCCTGGCATCGTGCCACCCGACTTTAGTTCCTAGTGCCTCTGTTGAGTAGAGCCACTGGAGTGATTCCCAGGGTGAATTTTCTATTTCCCATCCACTCATCAAGGTTCCTCTTGAAGAAGACCAGTGAGGTGCTCTGCTTGACATGTATGGGAAGTCTATTCCATAGCATGGGCAGTCTTTGGGTTATGAACATGTCCCTACAGCATGTTCTGTTGATTGTGGTAATGAGGTTGAGGTCTCTGGAGCGTGTGGTGCAGAGGGATTGGGATTTCTTTAGATGTAGCATTTCTAACAGAGCTGGGTCAGACATGGCTTTTTAAGCCAAGCTGAGATCGCCTCTAAGTAGGCGATATGAGACAGAGAATAGTTGGAGTTTTTTGGGTCATAATAATAATCATAATAATCATATTTTTCTCTGTTTTGATTAATAAATTCTGCTGTAGTTCATTGCTTAACAATGGAAGTACTGAATGTCCTCAACATTTCAGTATTTCATGAGGTAATGTATTGCAACAGAATGAAAACTTATTATACTGTTTTTATATTATGCCATTTCTTCTCAGATTCTGTTTGCTGAGATACAGTACATCAGATTATCTTTATGTTGTCATACACAATAATGTATCACTTCAGAGACATAAAAATATAATTTGTGCAGTGGTGAGGGTGAGGTGGCAGCAGTGTAAATTAACATGGCAGGATTATCATTTAATCTGTAATTCTTTTATTACACTTCTGAAAATTATTGTGAATTAATAATTTTACATTGTAGGGAACTGCCACCTGTAACAATGGTAATGCATATAACATTGCTGTTAATAACTGCAATGATTTTTCATACAGATTTTTCCCACCTCTCCTTGATGGTTTAACTAATAGAATTTCAGGTATGAAATTGATACATGTGAGTTGGTCATCCCCCTCCAAGATTTATATATATATATATATATATATATATATATATATATATATATATATATATTTATTTATTTATACCTATATATTTATATTCATAGATAGATATAGCTATGTTTTTCTGTTTATATATAGATCTTGTAGGCGGATGACCAACTTTGCAAATTATCAGTTTCATCCTTGAAATTCTGTTACATAAACCATCAAGGAAATATGGAAAAATCTATATGACAAGTTATTGCAGTCATTAAGAGCAGTGTTAATATATATGTAGCTTACTCCCCTTCAAATTAAACATTCAATTGTGTTTGTAAGGTGAAAATGTAAAGTTTCAGAATTGTCAGACATGATTCACAGTAGTTCAAGATCAAATGAGTTACACACACCTTCTAAAGATAGACTAGGTGATGGTGGAAGGGATTTTGAAGAGGGGCTACAGTGAGAACAATATGTTGAGTTGGTCCAGTATTGTGAGCTGATTGATGTAGGTGATTCTTCAGGCAGTGGTCTGACATTACTGCTTGACCACGATCGTGGCAACGAATGGGATGCTTTGCTAGGTGTACAGGTGTTAGGACGTATTTTTCACAAATCACACATAGAAAGGAGACTAAGGTCGCTGGTAATGAAAATATTATTGGGGTAATTACCTACATAAAAAATGTTCCATTAAAAAAAATGGAAATGTGTAGAGCATCTGAGCCTAATTTTGGGCACACGTGTTTAGTCAGGATGGTATGCATTTGTCAAAATCAGGGAAGGAAGACATTTTTTTGCAGCAGATATTTTGCAATACTTGACAAACTCAAGGCAGGATTTTTGCCAGGTCAAAAATTTAACAGTTTACAGATAGCAACATTTGCTGGAGCTCTGATCATTGTTAATGCTAGGAGCATTAATAATAAAGTTTTTTTATTAGAAAATTTGCTACATTCCTGTAAGATTGATATTGTTATTGTTTATGAAACATGGTTAAAGCACAATGACTGGAAACCAGTTCTGTTAGGGTATAAATGTTTTATTGTAGCAGACATTCTAACAAAAACTCAGGTGAAGGTATTATGATAAGGATTAAAGATTGTTATGAGACCTGTGATTATTACATTTCTAATGTTAACACCAATACTATAGTTTGTGTAAATGTGACAATAAAAACAGCCCTGGAACATATAATAATTGTTGGAGTATATAGATCACCAAAGTCAAGTGCTGATGACCTAAAGGAATTCATACATTTCTTACATGAAAACACAGGAGGGTATAATAGTCACTGGGGACTTACATTTACCAGAAACAGACTGAAATACTATTGATTCAACAACATTAGGAAAGAAATTATTTACAATGCATGTTCAAGAGCAACAGCTTCTTCATATTGTAAAAAAATCATATCAGGGAATGGAACATACTAGACATCGTTTGTGTTCATAGGTTCATAGGTTGGTACTAGGCTATCGGCCCAAGGGCCTATACAAGCCTAGCAGTAACAATTCCCTGGATATTTCTTCCCACAATATTTACTTCCCTGGACCCCTGTCTAGCAGAGCGACTGCCATGATCCCCGGGGTGAATTTCCTATCTCCCATCCAATCGTCAAGGTTCCTTTTGAAGAGGGCCAAGGAGGTGCTCTGCTTGACATGCATGGGCAGTCTATTCCAGAGTATGGGGAGACTCTGGGTCAGGAACTTATCCCTCCAGCATGTTTTGTTCATTGTGATGACAAGGTTTTATTTGTTTCTAAATAAATTACTGTTACTTCATGTCAACCACAGTTGATGTGAAGTGATCATGGGGTTATAAAGTTATTTTCTTGCTAGATAACCGCCAAACTGAAATCTAAGCCAGTGCACATAAGATCAGCAACATATTATTTAGAAGCAAAACAGTCACTATGTAAAATTAATTTGAGTGATGTGTTCAGTGGAAATACTGCATAACGAATGTGGAAAGTTTTGAAAGAGAAACTGAATGCAAAAAATAAAAAAAAATGTTTAATTTAACAGCAGGATCTAGGCACACGATGACAGGAGGATATATTTCCATAAGAAGAAGATAATTGATTAAGGTGATAGATAAAAAAATATAAGACATGGAAAAGAGGTTGAACTACAACTTTGAAAACTGAAATAAACAAGCTGAACAGACAAATTAATCATAGTATGAGACAAGATCAAGAAAATTTATATAAAAATATTGAGCATAATAGGAAAACATTTTATAGATGCATATGATGCAGCAGGATTAAAGACATACAAATTGATTAACTGTATGTAGATTCTAAAATTTATTCTCAGGCACAAGAGATTATAGATATGTTTATAAAATCTTATGCAAAGCAGTTTGGCTCCACAAAGAGGGTGATCAATTGTACTAGTGACTTCCAGGTAACCTCAGATACTGAAATCAAATTAGATTATATTGCAAAAGATCTACTCAAACTAGATCCAAACAAAGCACAGGAAGGAGATGGAATTAATAATAATGTCCTGAGGACACTTCAGGATGAACTTATAGTACCAGTATATGTGTTATTTACTAGGTCATATAAACATGGAGAGCAGTAGGTGGCTGCACTGGTGCAGCAGTTAGTATTGTCGGCTCACAGCAAGAGTTTCTCCAGTTCGATTCTCGGCTGGGGTGCCTTCTGTGCAGAGTCTACATGTCCTCCCTGCAGTCGCATGGGTTTCTTCTGGGTGCTCTGGTTTCCTCCCACATTCCAAAGACATGTAGTAGGTGGATTGGACACTCTAAATTGGTCATAGGTGTGAGTGAGTGCTATGGATAAACTACCATGGTAGGGCTAACCACCTGACAGTGTAAACCTTGGCTTGAGATGATTGTCACTGTTGAATTGACACCCCTACTCCATGTGTAAAATGGGAAAAAGGGGTTAAGGATAGATGGATGAACATGGAGAGATTCATCATGAATGGAGACATGCACTTGTTAAACCTGTCTTAAAGGGAAGTAGGACAAACTCTTGAGTCATACAGACCCATAAATTTACTTTCATGTTGTGGAAAAATAATGCGGAAGGTGACATTGGATAAATTATTGTCAGAACTGGAAAGGTTGGGACTTGAAACCATATATTAGCATGCATATGTTGAAGACTGATCTATCACTACATGGAACATGATGTTCTTGCTGCAATATAATAACAGCTACAAATGAAAAATGTTATCATCATGAAAGTTATATAGATTTAACTTCAGCATGTGATAGGGTCATACACAAAACACTGATCAATAAATTAGAACAACTAGGTATTGATGTACTGTTTATAAGATGGATAACTGCATGACTTACAAATAGGATATGGCAAGTACCACACAGCAACTTGACAGGTGAAATTCAAGGTTACAGTCAGGGTGTCCCACAGGCCTCTATCCCAGGCCCATACTTGTATAGATCTGAGGTGTTCTACAGTCTGTATGCAGATTACTTGAAAATGGGTTACCAGATTACATGTGTTATAGATAGGTCATGTCTGCAAAAGAACTTGACTAAATTGACCATTTGGACACAGGAGAATAATATGCTGATTAATACATCAAATCTAAACATATGAGATTTTGGAGACATAACTTGAAAGGTGAATACTTAATACATCACACAGTGATTGAAACCGTAGATTCATTTAAGGATCTGGGTAGGTCCAGTTTTGAGGTTTTATACAACCTATACTTCTATAACTATCATATCAACCAATTGATTAATGATAGTTATAGAAGTATAGGTTGTATAAAAAGATTTATAAAGTCTAGGAAATCCGAAATGATAAAGTCAACTTGAGTAAGAAATAACAATATGGGCAACTTATAAGAAAACAAACATGACTAAACTGTAAAGAGTACAGTGGAAATATACCAATGGCATTCATGGATGTGAAAATTTAAGTTATTATGAAAGACTAAAATATCTGAACTTGTACACTATCTCATATTGATATTTAAGAGGAGACCTTATTAAGATATATGTAGGGCATGTAGAGACAACTACCTCTGGGAATGTTTGGGGTTATCAAAAAGTAGCAGAGAATTATCAGACAACCTATGTATCCTTTTTATCTTCCTGCTATAAAAACCCACTTTTGCTCATTTTTTCCACTTGTATCAGCTCAACAAGAACCTGCCCAGGTGATCTGCAGAGTCCTACAGCAGCAGAAAGAGAAAAGAGAGACTGGTTTGATTTAAGTACTTTTTTGGCTTGTTTCTTGTTAGAAATTGCTAATTCTGCCTAAACGCTCGGTTACTAGCATTTATTTGATACTAAAAAGCCTTTTGCAACTGTTTTATTGTACTTATTTACTGTCTGCACTTTAAATTCGTTTTTAAGCATTTAAACTGCTGTAACTGTTGTAGGCTGCACACTCTTGCGATAGCCATTTTCTGTACCTTAAAGTGTTTATTTTGTGTTTAGTGCCTTAATTTCTAAAAAAAAAAAAAAATAAAAAATAAGCCATCCTACACTTGTTTCCCACCTTTCTGAAGCTAGTAGAGTCCAGTTTCAGAGTTTGCTGAATCCAGGGCTGTATTGTATTTTCTGTGTTGGCCCATACCTTACTTGGATAGAAGGAAGTTTCTGTGTTCACCATTGAGAGTGGGGAGCTTTGAGCAGCCTATCTGTCCCTGTAGGAGTGGTTTTCAGCTCAGATTTGTAGTTTATTGGCCATTTTAGGCTAATTTCTATCCCTTTTATCTTCCTGCTATAAACACCCACTTTTGTGCGGTTTTGTGCACCGCGCAGCTCTGGTTAACTGGGGTTAACCATTCCCGGCTCCACAAAGTCTGCTCTTCAGTTTTTCCCTTAGAACGTGTCAGTCTTTCAGCCTAAAGCACTCAGACCCGCACCTTTAAGCCCAGCACTTGTTCTAAATCTACTGCAGCACTAAGCACTCAACCCCCGCATCTGCCAGAATGGAACAGTCTTTATACTTCCCTATTTACTCAAGCATGTCCAAGAGACAGCTCCCGGTGTACTCTCCAGCCTACCTGATGAGCCTGGGCATCTTGAGGCAAGGCTACAATTACCTCATGTACACAGACAGCCCTCTCCTCCTACCACTAAACACTAACACTTGCGAGAGATGCACTTATGCAGCCAATCTGGAGGCAATGCTCTCTCCAACCAAAACAGACAGTCAAGAGGAGAAGGTAACAACGTGCAACACCCCACTCACAACACATAGACCAACTAAACCAACACCTCCAAAACCCACACATAGAAACACCAATTCATATACAAAGGCTCTGATTAAAAATCTAAATCTGCCTAGGCAACAGAGACCTCCAAAGCAGACACACAAGCAACCTCCTCCCACCAACACACCCCAAACAACACATAGCCCACAATCTCGGTGTGCCACACAACCACAGCCCATAAGGCAAACAACATACTTGTGATAGATGACTCTATAGTCAGGCACACCGATGCCCCACTCACCAGGCTGGACAAAAAGAAGGTCACTGTCAGGTGCTTGTCGGGTGCCAGAATCCGCCACATAACGCATGCACTCAGGTCACTACAAGGCAAGTACAAATATGACTGTCTTATTCCATGTTGGTGTAAATGACCTGAAACGTACCTCCCTGGACTACATGAAAAGAGATGTGGAAGAGCTATCTGATCTTGTAGCCCAGGCAGGTATGACCCTAGCCCTGAGTTGCATCCTGCCTTCACCAAAAATGATACCACCGTACAGGGATAAGATGATCAACTTCAACAATTAGCTAAGCTTCTGGTGTCATTCAAAGGGGATCCAGTATCTGTCTGCCTGGGATGACATGCTTGACAGGCCACGATGCTTTGCCAGAGATGGCCTGAACCTGTCACCCCTGGGATTCAGAATACTGGCCAAGGCTCCTGCTGCCCCTATAGTGCCTTTTTTAGGCAAGGCTCAAAAGACCCCCACTATCATAAGAACTACAGGAAACAAAAAACTGAGGGCAATGTTACTCAATGCTAGGAGTCTAAATCTCAAAATGCACTCACCCAAGGCATTCCTCAAAATGGAGAACATCAACATCTGTGCAGTGACTGAGACCTGGTTCAAGGCTCCCGAGAGCACCCCAGCACTACCAGGCTATAACTCATACCACACGTTTCGGCCACAAAACCCAGACCGAAACACGAAAGGGAGATGCGTGTCCATATTCATCAAGGACATCCACACCTCCAGGCTAATTGCAAAATACGATGCCTCTGAAATCATCCAAGTGCAACTAACCCAGGGCAAAAATGCATTCCAAATTGTAGCTTGTTATAGATCCCCCATCATGACCCAGGACGCTCACTCCTCGTTCCTGGGGACATTGGAAAAAATGAGGGTCCAAATAAACACCATAATAATGGGCAATTTCAACTACCCAAACATTAACTGGGAAAACTATTCTTGTACTAACCCCCTGGCTCAAGGATTCCTGGAGTTCATAAACTCTAACACCCTAGATGAACTTGTCAACACCCCCACCAGGGGCAACAATATTCTGGACCTGGTCATTATCAACATGGGTGACCAGTGCTTAACCCCCGAGATCAACTCCTCACTGGTTAGATCAGACCATAAACTAATCACCCTAGAGATCCACATCCCGACCCCACCCCCACACAAGTAAACCATTGTAAAAAATTTCTCCAAAGCGAACTTCACGCTTCTCAAAACTGAGGTAACTAACTTCATGACACCCCTGCAGATGGATAACTCAGTCAATACAGTCACGACTGCTGAATCCTACACAAATGCACTCTACAAGCACCTGCATGAGTGCATGGATCGTGCTATCCTCAACAAAACCAATACGCTATCCTCCAAAAAAAGGAAGCTGATCTGGTGGTCCCCTGCCATTAACAAACTCTACAACAGAAGGAAGAAACTGTTGCAAAAGAGAGTAAAAACTCAGGTATGAAGGAACTCACTGATGAGCCTCAATAAAAAACTAAGATCTCTCATAAAATCCTTCAAAGCTAATCTTGAAAGAAAAATTGCCACAGATTCCAAAGACAACCACAAGGCATTCTTTAGCTATGTAAAGAATCTCCATGGCAACACCCCAATCTGCACCGAGCTACAACAGAACGTTACAAAATATTCAGAGCCAACTGATATTGCAAACATATTGGCAGATAGGTTCAGTGCAAACTTTACTCCCCCCTCACCCCCCAAAGGCCCCTTAACTATACTAGATGGTTGTAGAGCCCCAGCAATCAATAACACACAGGTAAAAATGGCACTCTCTAAAGCCAAAAACACAGCATCCATGGGACCGGACAACATCCCAGGCTGCGTCTTACACAAACTCCAAAATGAACTAGCCCCTCACCTAAAATCCATGTTCAATCACAGCCTCACTGCAGGCTATGTGCCCACAGAATGGTGCACAGCAATGGTTATCCCACTCCACAAAGGAGGAACCACCACAGACCCCATATAGACCTATTAGCCTGACAAGCCTGGTCTACAAGGCCATGAAGCATATCACCATGGAACACATAAACAAAGATATAGGTAACCTCCAAACTCTGGATGCTACCTAATTCAGATTTGTAAAAGGTAGGTCATGTCACCTAAACCTGGTAGACTTCTTCAAAACAGTTACAAAGGCTGTAGATGAGGGCGAGGTAGTCCACACAGCCTACCTGGACCTCGCTAAAGCCTTTGACACTATCCCTCATTCAGGAATCATTGATAAACTCACCAACCTTAACATAAACCCTTATGTCACGAGATGAGTGGCCAACTGGCTCACGTACAGATCCCACACGGTAAGAGTTGCTGACTCCAGATCCGACTGCAAACCAGTGACAAGTGGAGTACCCCAGGGTTCAGTCCTGGGACCCCTCCTGTTCGGTATATACTTCTCTGAAGTGCAAGTGAACACCAAGGGTCTATGGCTAACCAAGTTTGCAGATGGCTGCAAACTGGGTGCCATTATTGATTCCTCTGCTGACATAGACATCCTGCAAAAGGGCCTCACTGAAACTGACACCTGGTGTCAAAATCATGACCTCAAACTAAATGCCAAAAAGTGCATTTTTATCCCCTTTGGCAAAAACACTATACCCATGAATTACCAAATAGGGGGAAGTTCACTCAATGCAGAAAGTGTGATAAGAGACCTTGGGACCCAAGTGGATAGCAACTTCTCCTTTGATAACCACATTGCCATAGTGGTCAGAAACTCTTTCTACGTGGCCCACTTAATCACAAAAGGGTTCGCATATAGAAATAAGTAAGTCATCGTTCCCCTCTACTCATCACTTATCAGACCCCTCATTGAATACAATGCCCCATTTGGGATGTACCTCACAAGACACCTACAACAACTTGAGAGGCCCCAAAAGTACCTCACCAAGAGGATTGCTGGCCTCAAACAATTTCCCTATGCCGACTGTCTCAAGAAACTCAAACTGTACTTGGTTGCATACCGCTTACTCCAAAGACACCTCTGTCTGACATACAAAGCTATGTCAAACCCAGAATTATTGGACATGCTCCATTTGAAGAAATCCCAGTCTCCCCGAGCTATATGCTGTAGGGACCTAAACCTCACCACAGCAATAAATAGGACATGTTGGAGGGATAGATTTGTGACCCAGAGACTTCCCATGCTCTGGAAAAAAATTCCCATCCACATCAAGCAGAGCTCATCATGAGCACTATTCAAGAAAAACCTTGATAAGTGGATGGGTGATAGGAAATTCACCCCTGGGATTATGTCTGGGGCACTGCTCGATAGAGGGGCAGGAATTTAACAATACATGGTACAGTGTTGGCTAGGCTTGCTTTGACCCTCGGGCTGATAGCCTAGTACCTACCTATGAACCTATTAGATTCAATAGGAATGACATGTACTAAATGCATCTCTGAGAGAGAAACCGATGCATGGAATAAATGACCAAATTACATTTAAGCAAGCATTACTTTATATACTTTTAGGAACAGCCTGGACACTTACTATGGGAACATGTCAAACAGGTGCACTGCTGCAACTGTTGGACCCTCATTAGTTAAAACTGACCACAAATCTGTCACTTTCGAACTGACACTAACACCAGAACTCACAAAGGGTGAAATCAGACTAAGAAACTTCATCAAGACAAACTGTATCCTCCTAGGTGAAGGTATAAATGCATTCCAAGCCCTGACCCAAGCTGAAAGTGGTAACTACACCAAAGCTTACACTAAAGCCTTGTACAGTCACTTGCATAAGTGTGTAAACCTGGCTTTACCAGACAGAATTAAAGCCAGAGCCCCAAGTAAAATCAAGCTGCCATAGTGGACTTCCAACATCAACAAACTACAATAAATGCAAAAAGCTGCTGTCCAAGAAAACAAAGACAGGGGCCAGCAATAGGAAATCACCCTCCTCACCCTTAACAGGCAAATTAGACAACTTGTCAAATTGTCCAAGTGCTTCTTTGAGAGAAACCTAGCAAATACTGCCAAGGATAACTATAAAGTTTTTAACAGCTATGTACATAATCAAAGGGTAGGACCCAAGCGTGTGCAGAACTGGTGGCCAATGGTATCACACACACACTGACCCCATAGAGATAGTGAACTTGCTAGCGGATCGGTTTGCTGAAAATTTCACTCCCATATCCCCTCCTAACTTACAACAAACCCTCCCCCAAACTCTGCCTTACCTTACATATCTGAAGAGCAGATCCTCAAAGCCCTGTCCAAGGCAAAGAAAACAGCATTTGTGGGACCAGATGACATCCTAGGCTGTCTTCTAAACAGGCTAAAACATGAACTAGGATCACCACTAAGTATCCTTTTCAGTCATAGCCTAATTACAGGCTTTGTTCCTGCAGAATGGCGAACAGCTACAGTTATTCCCCTCCACAAAGGTGGCCTAGCAACAGACCCAGGGAATTTCAGACCCATAAGTATGACCAGCCTCTTCTGTAAGGCCATGGAACATTATCATTATGGACCTCATAAATAAAGACATAGGTGACCTCCAAACCCTGGATCCTACCCAATTCAACTTTGTGAAGTGCAGATCCTGCCTGTTAAATATGGTGGATGCCTTTGAAAATGTGACCAAGGCCATTGATGAGGGTAGATCTGTGCACACAGGATACATCAACTTGGCAAAGGCTTTTGACACAATCCCATACTCAGGCATTACCAATAAACTTAACAGACTGAATGCAAACCCCTTCGTTATAAGATGGGTTGCCAACTGGCTGACAAACCAAACACACACTGTCAAAGTGGGTGACTTGACATCAACCAGCAGACCTGTTACCAGCAGGGTGCCACAGGGGTCAATGCTGGGTCCCCTTACTATTTGGTATATACTTCTCATAAGTTCAGGTCAAAACTAAAGGGTTGTGGCTTACCAAGTTTGCAGATAACTGCAGACTAGGTGCAGTCATTGAATCCCCAAATAATGTCAATATACCCCAGGATTGTCTCACACAGACCAACAACTGGTGTATTAGTCACAGTCTCAAATTGAATGCAAAAAATTGCATCATCATTCCCTTCGACACAAACAGTGTCCCTTCACACTATCAAATCAATAACAATACCCTAAGTACCCATGAAGTGGTAATAAAGGACCTGGGATCACAGGTTGACCATGATCTTAACTTCGACTACCACATGTTTACTGTTGTAAGGAAAGCTTTCCACGTAGCTCACTTGATTAGTAAAGGTGTCGCCTCGACAGCAAAATAAGTTATAATCCCCCCATACTCGACACTTATCCAGCCCATAATTGTGTATAACATCCCATTCAGTATGTACCGTACTAAGCATCTACAGCAATTAGAGATACCTCAGAGATTTCTAACAAAGAAGATCAAGGACCTCCAAGATGTGCCTTACATGGACTGACTAAAATCCCTGTCACTATACTCCGTATAATATGGTTATGGACTTCGTAGGGGAGACATGCCTGGCCTACAGATCAACCCAAGATACAGACCTAATGAACTTACTGCATATCCGTAAATCAAATGGGTCTATGGCTACCCATTCCAGGGACTTAAATTTGGCCTGCAACTTAAATAGGACATGCTGGAGGGACAGATTTATCTCCCAGTGACTGCTACATCTTTGGAACAGGCTACCAATTCATGTGAAACAGAGCACCCTGTAACACTGCTCAAGAGGAACCTGGATGAGTGGATGGAGGACCATAAATTCTTACTGGGGATAGTGCCCACAACCCTCTGGGACATGGCAGTCATCACTAAATGCAATCTTAGGTATTGACTAGTTCCTGTATGGTATTACATTAGGTTGAAATGGCTAGACTTAAAATGACCTCTGGGTTGATAACCTAGTAATTTCCTGTGATCCTATGGTATATTGGCAAGCTAGAAAAACATTATTGCGCACACTTGAAATATTTGTATATGTGAATGCTGATGTGGACTACATTAAATGTGTTGTGCTTAGGCACCTAGACTATTTATAGTACTTTCCTGAAAAGAAGTATTCTCATGTGATCTCCCCCACGTGTCCTGACAGTACTTTGTCCTCTTCCCTTTGCAAGACTAACACAAGCTTGACTCTGTTATGTCCTGACTAGTGTATGAATGGAAGCAGCCACTGATGCTTGGTGTGCCACCATACTGTGCATCAGAGCGATCATGGCATTATCCCTTTTCTCTGTCATTTCCAAGTAGTGCTGAAAATCCTCGCACATACTCTGAAGAACTCTGATCATTTCCAGCTGACACTCTATGGCAGTGCTCTGAGCCCTAACAACATCAGAGTACATTTCCTGCTCAGAAGCTAATGCCTTACATGTTTCTTGGGTAGCTGTAACAAATTAATGCACTTGGCTCCTCTTTTTAAAGGTGTCTCTGTGGAAACTGTTACCTCTGAATGCCTGCCACCATCCTGAAAGTGTTCCTCAGTGTTTGGAGATACTGGCGTTGAGGTCCATGGTTCTTCCTCCTGTACAAGGGTGAGTCTAATGTCATCACTGTGCATGCCTTTGTGATGTACTGTCACGTAATGCAGAGTTATTAACATAGGTTCATATGTGTTTACTAGGCTAACGACCAGGAGGGCCTTCTTAAGCCTAGCCATGCATCCCAAATATCTGACAAGTTCTCGTACCCTTTTTAAGTGTAAGCAGGAGCTTGGGAGATAAAACATTTACAAGCAGGGGCCTGGGAAATTAACCATTTACAGGCTGCCTGTACCCATTATTGACATAAATGCCAAACTAGGGATGAATTTCCTGTTCCCCATCCAACTGTCCAAGTTACATTTGAATTGGGTTAGGGGGGAACTCTGCTTCGCATGGATAGGGAGCCTGTTCCAGAGAAAGGATATTCTCTTTGAAACATACCTGTCTGTCCAACAGGTCCTATTTATGTCACAGGCAAGGTTTAAGTCTTTAGAATGGGTAATTCTGGTGCTGTTTGTTTTGTGGATATGCAGGAAGTCCATCAAAGTGGGGTCTAACAATTCCTTGTATATCAGGCATAGATCTCCACTCAGCCTGTAGGTGACAGAATACAGAGATAGGGCCTTGAGGAAGTCTGCAAAGGGCATGTTACTTATGCCCTGTATTCTTTTAATGAGGAACCTATGTAGATGTTCCATTTGTTGGACATGCCTGGTTAGGTACATACCAAAGGGGGCATTGTACTCAATGATAGGTCTGATGAATGCCAAATACTGTTGAATAGTGACTTCTTTGGTCATGGATGCCATACCTTTGTTTCTAAGTTACACAACATAGAATTATGTCCTCACTATTGTAAAGACATGAAGGTCAAAGGTTAGATTACTGTCTATGTGTGGCCCAAGTCTCTGACCACTGTGTCAACTATAAGAGGTGTGTTGTCAATTTGATATTTACTAGGGGTGGATGACTTCCCGAAGGATACCAGTATGCATTTCTTGGCATTTAGTTTTAGTACATTGGCTCTGATATCAGTTTTTTTGTCTGTATCAGCTCTTGGAGGACATTTGTGTAAGTGGGGATTCAATGACAGCTCCTAATTTGCAATTCTGCAAATTTAATCAGCCAAACGCAATTGACATTGGGCATGAGTTCAAAGAAATAAATGTTAAAAAGGAACTGTCTCTTGACTGATCTCTGAGTGACTCAACTAGTGATGGGCCTCTTTGTAGAGGTGGATCCCCCAGTTCTAACTTCCTGGGTCCTGTCTTTGAGCCAGCTAGCTATCCACCAGGTAATGTAAGGGTTTGTACCTAACCTCTTGAGTTTCTCAACAATGCCCAAGTGGAATATTGCATCAAATGCCTTGGCCAAGTCAAGGTAGGTAATGAGAACCATTTTGTCCTTATCCATTGCTTTGGTGACCTTCTCATAGAAGTCCACCAGGTCAAGTATGTATGACCTGCTCTTGATGAAACCAAATTGGGTTGGGTCCAGTGTTTGAAGGTTTTCTGTGTCATTATTGACAATGTCCATGATAATTCTTTCTATGGCTTTACATGTGAGACTAGAGAGACTTATGGGTCTGTAGTTTCCAGAGTCTGTAGATGGCCCACCGTTGTGCAGAGAGATAACTGTTACTGTTCTGCATTCATGAGGCACAAAACCTGCCTGGAGGCTACAGTTAAACAGAAATTCCAGATGGCCTGATAGGTTATGTTTCATGCTATTTAGAAGATGTCCTGGAATATTGTCTGGGCCCATTGATGCACTTGGCCACAGAGAGAACATTAAGGACCTGTTTCCTAGTGATAGCAGGGGGGGGGGTTATATTTGATGGTATTTCCTGAGGGAAGGTTCAATAGGAGAGAGGGGTAAAGTTGGAGCTGAATTTGTCAGCCAGTAGGTTTTCTATAATTTCTGCTTCAGTATAGGTGGCTCCATTAACTGTGAGCTTGCACACAATTGTGTACTGCCTTTGATGTTGCAGACATAAATAAAAAATGTCTTGCTGTTGTCCATGGCCTGAGAGGCCAAATTTACCTCAAATTTGCTTTGGTTAAATTTATTTGTCCTCAGAGTTGTTTGTTTAGTTTGATGAAAGTGCTTTTTCCCTGCTGGGAGCTGCACCTCCTAATTTTTGCCATGATTTTTTCCTTCTGTTATACAGCCTATTGATGTTGTGACTTCACCAGAGTGGCTTGTTTTTTGAGTTAGTTCTGTATTACGTCTTCCTGGTAGGTACAGCTGCCTCTATGAAGCAATTAATATGCTTGTATAGGGTTTCTGTGAACAGTTCCATGCAGGCAGCAGTGCTCTTAGGGTTTATGGGGGCTTGAAATTTTGCCAGGTTATCACTTAGTAGCAGGAAGCTAGCCTTAGAGTAGTTCCTGAATATTCCAGGGTTAGATAGGGTTCAAAGTTTTATTTTTACTTCAAAGAAGACCATTTTGTGGTCTGACCTTGCCAGAGAAGACATTACACTAGGGGGTGTGCAGCACTCTCCCACATTAAGGAGGACCAGATCCAGTATGGCTGGACGTTGCTGGTGTATTAATAATCAGGTCAAGGGAGTTTGTGTTTGCAAAATCCAGGAATCTCTGTGCCTTTTCATTTGCTGTCATATATGATGCCTAGGTAATAGTGGGGTTGTGACGTCCCTGCACTGACCCAGTAATCAAGGCGCCTCAGTCCTCACTACTAACACCACTGAGGGATGTGCACATTGGGAGGATAACAAACACACACACACAGTAAAGTACAATTTCCCTTAAGGGCACACAGAGATCACAGTCAGTCTGGGGATGGTTTCTCTCTTTCTCCAGATCCCCAATAAGACTCCCCACTGGCACAGCTATAGGGTTAAGATCTCAGCCAAGTGGGCAAGCCAAAACCTCCAGCACCCTCTCTGTCCAACCAGTGCTTTGTGTCCCTGCCCAAGTAGCTGACACACACATACTTTGAGATTTAGTTTATATGCAAACACACAGACACTCCTGGGGAAGACTGGCACAGGTTCACTAGCTATGCCCCTTTCTGCCCAGACTATAAGGTAGAAATTCCTGCCACCAACCACTGTTACTTATCAGCTACTAATAACGCCCTTAGAAAGGGTGACCAATTATACTATGTAATGTTACTATTATCCGAATGGTAAGTCTGACCAGAACCTATAAGGCTATTCCAGAGTGGCCTGTACAGTATCACCAAATACATTTGCAAGTACTCTATGAGCTTAAATATCTCTAAACAAAACCAGCCACAATTAAAAGGTTTAAATATATTAATAATAAATAATAGAAGCACAAGACAATACTCATTAACTCAACACAGTAACAATAGAGTTCAGATTCACAGGAAATATTTTAAAACAACATTTCAGGACAGTCTCACATAAATACAGAAAACATCTAGACTGATCTGACTATTTTCCTATCTATCTCCAAGAGAGATACTAAGATCTAAGTCTTACTTACAGAGCCAGGCAAATATAGATGAGAAGTGCTGAAGAGATGTTTACAGGTTCAGAACAAAATATAAAATGCCCAGACTTTCTCTCTGAGATAGTTCTTAAATTAATAATACACATTACTGCTGGATTAGCCAGATGACATCACTATTTGACACCTGCATCTAGTTCCCAGGCTAAACAGATATCAACAGAGTTTAACATGTCTCTGTGAAAAATACTTATCTCTTTGAAGCTGACACTTATCTATTAGAAGCTTGCCTGAAACTGGAAGTCGTAAAACAATTACCTTGGAAACCTGTACTTACCTCTGTTTCCAGACAATAGGAAAGCCTACAACTCTAGATATTGTGTCTGCTTTGAGCTGAAATAGAGATAACAGAGTCATAAACAAGTTCCACTTATTTTCTTTGAGTTTGCAAGTTAACTCTGTATATTCCAGCCTTTACCACCAACACATACATTTGCATAGGCATGTAGTTTATACACATTTCTGCTCTTTTCCAGCACGGTGCGCTGTGATTACTATCTTGAAGCTCAGTACAGAACATATAGTTTTCTTACATTTCTAAGGCAAGCAAAAAAGTCATATTACTATTCACAAATGACACAGAATTATTTACAAAATTCTATCTAGCTGGGCTGGCAGCCTTCGCAGGGGTAATTAAAGTCATCCATGAATATGGTATTGGGTTGGATAGTATTTCCAGTAATTGTAAATACATGGTAGGGGACTTGTGGCTTGCAAGGACGTGGTATTTTATTTTGCTTATGGTGATTTGAACGTGGAGAAGCTCAAGTGAATTGTTATGTTTGAATTGAGACATCTCCACCTTTTGTCTCTGCCTGTGTAGCAACTGGTCTAAATGTGTGGAAAACATTATAACTTTGCACTATCGGTGTGTTGTTCATGGCTTTTTAACCATGTTTCAGTGACTGCACAGAGACATCAGCATTCTCTATGGTGAAAAGAACTTCTAGGAAGTGGAGTTTTTTGTTTAGACTCCTAGCATTGAGCAGTAACACCTTCAGATTTTCTTGGTTTTGATTTGCTTTGTTGGAAGTACTTTCAGTTTGGCATTGCCTAAAAAAGACACTATGAGGAGGACAATGTTTTAGCTAATATTCAAAAGCCTAGAGAGGAGACGTGCAGACCATCCATAGCAAATCAGTGTTATCTGTTGACCATCTCCTTCTATGTTGTCAAATATTGCACCACCTTAGAATGACACCAGAAAGTAAGCTATTATTAAAGTCAGTCATATTTTGTTCATACTATGACATCCTTGAAGAAAGTAAAATGTTCCTCAGCATAGAGTTATACCAGCTTGGGACACATATTCTGAGAGCTCCATGATGTCTCTCTTCATATAGTCTAGGGAGATAGTCTCAGGTCATTTACATCCACATGGACTATAATTTTGTCATACTTGTACTTGTGTGTGTGTGTAATGTGGTGGACCCTGGCCCTCGATAAGTAACTGACCGTGACTTTCTCCTTACTCAGCTTGGTGAGAGGGACATCAGTGTGTCTCATAATGGAGTCTCCAATGACCAGAATCTTGGATTGCATGGTGGCTTACCTTATGGGCTTAGAAGTAGAGACTCCATGAGATGTGGCTGTATATGTTGATGTTGGTGTTGTTTTGAAATAGTGCATTCTGGACTGCTGAGGGTATTTGTTATGTGTACTTCATCTAGGAAGCCTGTGGGGTTTAGGAAGGTTACATTTAAGTGTCTCAGCATGTGTGAGTCTATGTATCTGCTTTGAATTGTGTGTGTTGAGTGCAGCGTGTGTACTCCTGACAACCTGATTATCAGGAGTGCTTTTATGTGAGAGCTTTGACTCCAGTGACATTGTGTAAATACATCTCTCACATACCATATAAGTTTGTTTGAGAATTAATTAGTTGTCAGTAAACATGAGGCAATTTCTGCATTGCCTCAGGATGCCCATATTCACCAAGCTGGTAACATAGACAGTGGGAAAGTTCAGATCTATGGTAACAGACTCTTTTTATTGATTAGACAGTTGGAGTGAGAATATAAAGTAATGTAAGGAGTACCTGGTTTGCAACTCTGGAGGCAGTGCTTGTCACTGCAAACTAGTTGTGTGCACTTAAGTACTGGTGAAATTTCAGTGGTGCTTTTACAGGAAAATGTCCACTCAGGCTGTCTGCATCTGTTCAGGACATGGCCAAACACTTGAATGGAAACTAATAAGTAGACCCTGATGATTTATAGATGAAGTATTTAGGCAAATATTCTGAATTTAGGTTAGACTGCAGGAAATCAATTGTTGTGGGGTCTGAGATGCTGCCATTAAACTTGGGGACTGCCAGACACATTCCTCAGGATGCCTCGTAAATGTAACTATGTTATCATATCATCACCAGTACCCATTCTGGAGCAGATGTCATCCAAAATGTATTAGTATAGTTGAACTGTTGTTTCTGATGCTGAGCCTGTAAAAATTATTTGAAAACAATACTAATAAAATAGAATACACTACTGTATGCTTATGAAGTGGTGAATGAGACACTTACCAAGCACTTGCCTTCATTACCATTCTGTGCTATTGTACAATGTTCACCTATTAGTAATTAAATGTCATGTTTAATGTGATTATTCCTTGTCAGTGTTTAATTCTGTATGTAAATATCTGTTACTGCTTTTACAGCAACCTTCATAAGCAGACAGATTTTGCTGATGCCAACACTGGAAATACCCAGTGTTTATATCACCTCTGATTATTCCTGTGCCAGCATCTTCTGTGTCATAGCCATCCCCACAGATGCATAGAAGGTATTCCTAATCTGGAGTTAACTGAATAATTGTTGGAGGCCCATTCCACTGTAGTGGTGTGGGAAGTTGCATTTTGGCTGGTCTTGCTTCTAGCACATCATACCATATCATTTGCCCTCTTCTTGCACTGTGCTAATGCTCAGTTTCTGCCACCAACTGCATTAATGTTAAGAAGTACTTTATTCCAGGCTTTGGTCCTCTTAGCTTCTTTGGGCCCCCATTTACCAAGTAGAAGTTTTCCGTATGTCCTAAGGGCTGCCATGAGGATACAGTTTTCCTCATGACTAAAGTTATCCTTTCTCTGCTTTGATCCCTTATTTTCCATCATTACTGTATCTTAAAAAGGGCAATAGTCACACAGTGAACAGTTTTTGATGTAATCAGCTTTTAAACTACAAAACACTGGCCAAGTGTGCCTGTCACCCTCATAAACAAATGCTAACTAATACAAACCACCTAATTAAATATAGATATTTCTGTCTAACCAAGTAAAATTGTGATATGTTACTTGCAGTGCATTCAGGTTATTAAAGCAATCAGTTTTATGACAAAATTCATTCTTCTAATATCACCTACCCTTGTCGTGTATTCATAATACTGCCATTTTTTATTCATGACTGCCATCCAAAAGCCTCGCGGTAAAGACATGTGCATGTTGACTCAACAAAATATCCCTACCTCTGCATAACTTCAAAATTAAATGACCACATTTCTACCATGTATGTATGGTCACCAATTAAAACCAAAGTAATGACTATTCTCAGTTATCATTAATCATTGCCACTGCTACTTTTCTGAAATTCAGCTTCTAAATTTTAGTAATTACAGCAATCATTCATTTCCATCATAATATGCCCATCATATATATAAAAGTAATATTTATTAACTTTAGCTCACTGATTCTGCTTATTTTTAAGGGTTTCTTATTAAATTATAATATATTTTTAAATGTTTGCTTACTTTAATCTTTCTGCAGTATTCCAAAGCATTTGCCACCTAACTCGAGTATTGGCAAATTAATATAGCAACGTTCAACTTTTTTTTGCATAAATTCAGGGACATTTACCCATGTTTTATGTAAATGAGGCATTTTTTCATTTATTTCTATGAATCAAAGTAATATGCAAACTCATTCAGTGACTTATGTGTGTACATAAGACTTGGATGATCATGAAAGAGGGCCCAGACTGACATGAATGCAATATAGAGAGCTTACCACAATAATGCAGAAATGGCCCTAGACTAACCTAAATTAGAATATAGTTAAAAAAAAAATAGAGTCATCCAAATGACAGCTTGCACCAATATGAAGTGTAATCCCTGCCCATCTAACATCATCCGTCAGACCTTAGTACCTCAAACAGGGTTGCCAGACATCCCTATTTGAGTGGGACTGTCCTGGAATCAGCAGTCCTATCCAGAGTGCTGCACTGCTGGTTAAAATCCAGGCGAAACAGCCTCCACTTTGTTTTTTTGTTTTTTTTTTTGATTGGCCTGTATGCTGGTATACTAGCCAATCAAAAAATCGCAAAAATGGAGCTACTTCTGTTTAATGCAGAGCTGCCTGATCTTCTGCATTGAACAGAAGGGAGTCTGCTGTGCAGTTTTTTGATTGGCTCACATACTGGCATACGGGTCAATCAAAAATCACTAAACACAGAGCTACTTGTGTTTTGTGTTTAATGCAAGGTGTTCTGCATTAAAAACTTTTGTTTTTGTCTTCACTTAGTGTGAAAGACCTTTTGGCCCTATCTGTCCCATAAGAAATTTGGCATCCCTGACATCAAACGGGTCTATATCACATTGTCGAAGTTTTACAACTTCGAACGCTATATGGTCGAACCCATATGTTCAAAGTTGTAAAACTTCGAAAACTTAAAAAAAATAATAATAATAAAAAATGTACCTAATGGTTGTAAGCAGGGGGGCAAGCCCCCTGCTCTCCCACACCCCCTCGCTCTTTAAATATACCATCTATGAGATCATGCTACAGTGTAGTAAAGGCAAATCTTCCCTTTCCGCACTGTACTGCATTGTAGTGCGGTCTCGGAGTTGGTATATTTAAAGAGCAGGGGGTGTGGGGGTGCAGGGGGGCTTGCCCCCTTTCTTACAACTGCCAGGTAATTTATTTATTTTATTTATTTATTTTTTTTAAGTTTTCAAAGTTTTACAACTTCGAACATATGAGTTCGAAGTTGTAGAACTTTGACAACGTGATATAGACCCAACATCAAACAATTTACCAGTATTTAATGCTTGTACATAACAAACATAGTAATATATACCCCCACCCAAAAAGGTATTACTGCTGCTGTACTGCATGAGGCATGCATAAGTGGCATTCAGGTGTAATACTCCACAAAGTGTGCCTTATGCAATGACCAGCAGCAGCATTAGCAACTGTAAGTCATATACATAATAAATCTTTCAATATATTTCATTTTATATCCAGCATATAAGTGAAATGTGAATGGGTTTCTTTATGAAAAAAATGCATGTATCAAAGTATTTTTGGTTAAACCAAATTTGCCAGTAACACCAATATCTGGTGAATTGCCACTAATACTTAATTGGATTTGGTTAAGGTGCTATCACACCTTAAAGGGAGTGGTTCTGAACCTCTGAACTACAGCCGTGCTCTTACTTTCTTCATTCTCTTTCTGGCACTTTGTATCTTAGCATCACCAGGAAGCCATGAGGACGTGCTCCAAGCTGATCCAGCAAAGAGACTCTTATTATGCTCTACCTTCTTAAGGAGTCATATCAGCAAAAGATCAAAGCATGCACAAAAACTACCACCTAGAAAAGGATTGATATCTGGCAGGAGTTGGTTGACCACCTGTCATTTTGTCAGGTGTCACCCATTCTGGCCAACAGTGCCAACACTTATATAATGACTTGCAGAAGTGTACGCCAGGCCAGCTGACCAAGTGGGTCAACCAGGTAGCAGAGAGAAGGCCAGAGTTCTATAGTAAGTATAATTTTATTTTATTGGGCAGTATTGTTTTGGATCATAATCAACATAAAAAAAGTATTACACGTTTGCATAAGTAGAAGTGTTTGGCTGTAAAAAGATATGCTTAACTGCAAATATTATCTGTAATGTTATTATAAGTCAAAGAAAGTCAAAAACATATGTATACACATACCTGGATATAAAAAGCTATGATAGTTATGTATTAACAGAATGTTTTGAAACATATTTATACTTAATAGTAAGCTGCATATATATCTCTGTAAATGAAAAACATGCATGTGTAGGATTAGAATAAGTACTTGTTCGTGTATTTATACAGACTGAAAAAAGTTGTAGTTACACATAATAATGTAATTAATCATTGCATAAACTGAATTATTATTTAGATTGCATGCAACCAGTTTTGGTCAATAAATTAATGTTTGTTTAGGGCACATTCCTAAAACAATTGCACAGCTGTTTGTGCAAAAGTAATGTAAGTGCATTTACAACATGGCTGAAGTGGTCAGTCAGGCACCACACCCTAGTCAAAGTGGACATTTAGGAAGGAGGGTGGGGGTTGCTGTGCCAAGTGAATGACCAGGACATACTTTACTCAGAAATGACTATTTCTTTAATAACTATCAAATCACACACATTTATACAGCAAAGGAAATAATCCAAGCTTCCATGTATTGCTACAGTTTCTAAGTTTAAATGAGCAGTATTTAAAATCTGTCAGTATGTGAGAGAGATGCCCATATATTTGTCTCATATTTGGTCTGTTCCTCATACAACGTTTGGTTTTCTTGCATATAAGTGTGGTGTGGTCACTAAATAATGAACAACATTTGAATTTTAGACTATATCCTTCAGAAAATGTGTGCCAACACAAAATATGTTATTTTAGCAAACTTCTAAGTTTAAATGAGCAATAATAAAATGTGATTGTATGTGGGTGTGATGGCCATATGTTTGGCTCATATTTGGTCTGTTCCTCTTAAAATGTGTGGTGTTCTTGCAAATCATTGTGTATTGCAGTCACTAAATAATAACTAGATATTTGAGTTTCATACCATATCTTGCAAATTTGTGCAAAATGTGCTATTCTAACAACTGTCTATGTTTAACAGAGCAATATTTACAATGTGTTCCTGATTTTGGACCTTTATCCTCCCCTCATTATTTTTATCTTTGTCTAAAATACTTGAGCAAAGATTCTGAGAGGTGCAAAAGTCTATCTTTCAAGTCCAGAATTTCACAGATGTCCAGATTTTTGCCTATTTTTATATGTTCCTTGTAAAATGTGTGGTTTTCTAGCAAAAACTGTGTACTATAGTCAATAAGTAATGACAAGATATTTGTTTTTTCAGACTTCATATTCTTTAGAAAATGCATGACAATGCAAAATCTGTTCTAGCAGCGTTCATAGATGATTACTAGAACTTTCGGCCCAAGCACCATTTTAAGTCTAGACAAACTCACCTCAAATTTTCCAAAGTATTGCTCACATGTGTCAGTAAGTTATGGAATTTTATGGCTATGATATAGGCTTGCACACATCAAGTGTTCACAGGCTGCCATTGTCCATTAGGGACATAGGTGTCAAACCAAAGGTAACTTTACGATTTCCCATCCATTGGTCATATTGTTTTTTTGGTCTGCTCATTGTAAAATGTGTGGTTTTCTTGCAAATTATTGTGCATTGCAGTCACTAAATAATGACAAGACATTTGAGTTTCAGACTATATCCTTCAGAAAATGTGTCCCAATGCAAATCTGTTATTCTAGCAACTTTCTAAGTTTAAAAGGGCAATGCTAAAATTATGTCCATGATTTGAGTCCTTTAACCAGCACCCCTATTATTTTTGATTTGTCCAGAATTCTTGATCAAAGTTGTTCATAGGTAAGAGCTAGGCCAGCTGCCTCTGCCAGCCATTTTAAGCTTAGCCAGTTTCCCTTTTGGTGTTTAAGTTAACCTGTCTCATTTGTGCTTGATTGGCCGTACCCATCCTGTGGTTGATAATTATATATTATCCCCAGTGAAAATAACTGGGATTACCCAACAGATAATTTGAGGGGACCCTTATGTAGCATAAAGCATTTAAGAGCTGCTTCTGTCCATTAGTAATACAGGTGGCTGTCCTAGGGTAAATTTTCTGTTTCCCATCCATAGGTCCAAGTTACACTTGAATATGGACAGGAATGAGCTTTATTTTACATGGATGGGGGCATACCGCTTAACCTGTTAAAGCAAGAAATACGGACAAAACCTAAAATAATGGGGGGACAAAGACCCAAAAACAGAGACAGATTTTAAATATTGTTTTTATTAGTATAGAAAGGTAGTACAATAACTGGTTGTGTGTTAGCATGCATTTTCTGAAGAATATTAAGTCTTAGCAGTCTGTAGTATACTGAATATAATGACGGGGCTTTGAGCAAGTCCATGTACACATATTGTTTAGGCCTTGTATCCTTTTAGTAAGGTATCTGTGTAGGCATTCCAGTTATTGTATGCATGTAGACAAATGCATGTCAAAGTTGCTGAGTAAAGGGGGACAATGGCATCCCTAGATTTTAGGTAATCCCTGTATTTATAAACTGTCCAATATAGAAGAACTTTCTTAATGACAGTGGAAACATGTTAAACAAAAGTTAGGTCACTGGCCACAGAATTTCCTGAACCCTGAACCTCAAGCAACTGAGTTGACTCTTAAAGGTATACTATCAATGTTCCTCATGGTAGATGACTTCCCAGAGGATATGATAATACATTTTTTAGATTTCTGCACAAGTTTTTATTTATTTATTTAGGACAAACCTTTCTGCAGGATGGCTAAATCACTGAGAATTCAGTGACTGCTCCAGGCTTGTACTATATACATTTAGGAGTTTTTTCCCTTTTATTGCAAAGTTTATTAATGCTTGAGGACCACCATGTTGGTTTGCTTTTAAATGTTTCCCTTTTGTTTAGGTTTAGTTGTGACTCCATACTTAAAGTTTTTTTACCTGCAAAAAAGTTGAGCATACAGCGTGTGTTGTCTATTGTAAGAAATGCAGGATTTGATAGTAATGAGCATTTCTTCCTTTGCAGTCAAAGGCAATACTTAGGGAACACAATTTATTGCCCATTTGCCTAGCTGCCTCATTGAAATTATCACTCTGTAATCAGGACTGCCTTCCACCAAGGTTGAACACTTTTAACTGCTGACTGACCTCTGCAAGTTTGAAGCAGTAACAATTTGAGCTCTTGTATTAGTAAAACATTTGTTTTTATGCAGTATGTTTTATTTAGCATGTGTATACATTTTATGAAATGCATCACAAGAAAAATAGATGTAATGGCATTTGATGCCTGTGCCCTGGCCCAGCAATCAGGGAGCCTCAATCCTCATCACTATCACCAGTGAGGGGCGTCTCATATAGGAGGAAAGGATAACAAATGCACACAGTAAAGTGCAATTTCCTTTAAGAGCACACAGAAATCACAATCAGTCCGGGGCTGGTCGCTCCCTTGCTCTCCAGGTCCCCAATAAGACTCCTCACTGGCACAGCTATAGGGTCCAGATCTCAGCCTAGTGGGCAAGCTAAAACCTCCAGCACCCTCTCTGTCCAACCAGTGCTTCGTGTCCCTGCCCAAACAGCTGACACACACACACACACACATACACACACACACTTTGAGAAGAGTTTATACAACCACACAGACACTCCTGGGGAAGGCAGGCACAGGTTCTCCAGCTGTGCCCCTTTTTCCTAGACTATACAGTAGTACCAGCTGCCACCACCCGCTAATATTTATCAGCTACTCAAAGGCCCTTAAAAAGGGTGTCCATTTATTTCTGTGCAATATTATTATCCAATTGGTAGCATAGCCCTGGGCTAAAGCTATTGAAGTGGCTTTGTACAATTTTACCAAAGGCATGGAAGTACTCTAAAGAGCTCAAATTATGTCTACAAAAACAGCCACAGTTGAAAGGGTTTAAAAATATTTAATAACAAATAGTTAAAACACAAGACAATACTTTTTACTACACAGTGCTAGTTAAGAGTTCAGAGATCACAGAGAAATACTTAAAATAATTCAGTAGTACAGTTCTGACATAACAGAATGACACTTAGCCTAATCTTTCTAGTTTCTAGCAATTTCTAAGAGAAAACACAAGTCTAAGATAAACTTACATGTAGAGCAAGACAGTGGTGTTGTGTTGGATGGTCAAGACAAAAATGCTTAATGGTCTCTGATTCTCTCTGTTTTTAAAATCACATTCCTGGTTCACAGCACATCAATCTTCACAATTCCCTGGGTTTTCAGGCTAACAGAAACTACATTTACATTCTTCACCTCTGGGCAGAAACCAGAACAATAAAGGAGATTTATGCATGCAAACTCTGGCCTTAAAACAATAGGCAGGATGTCTCACTCTAGATTTGCTGACTCCGAATTTTAACATCAAAGGGTCACAACATGCTTTACTTGGTCAGTAGAGTGCACTGCTGATACATTTTTTTCCAGTTCCACATGTAACACTATTTTTACCATTTAAGACAACAAACCTGTGGTTTACATTAATATTTACAGATGACAGAATTATCTCCAAAATTCTATCTGGCTATGCTGGCAGCCTTCATCTATCTTCACCCAGTCTTCACATATCTCCCCCCTGGAGAACTCAAGCTAGTTTTTCAAGTGACCCTTGAGAAATGCTGCTTGAGGGAGTTAGGTCTATCTCAGTGTACCTTGCCCCATTCCCTGTCTTGAGAGCCCATCTGCATTGGCATTGCTAATCCCACTGCGGTGCTGCATGGACATATCATATGCTTGTAACCCCAAGGCTCCATCTTAGCAACTTGGCATTTTGCTGGCTAACTCTGTTTAACCATGTTAGGGGGTTGTGATCTGTCATAACAGTGAATTTCCTTCCATACAGAGAAGGCTGATGTTTCTGCAGTGCCCACACTATGGCTAGACATTCCTTTTCTACAGCTGCATAGCATTCCTCCCTGGGTTGGAGCCTACGACTGAGATAAAGCACTGGGTGCTCTTCCCCCTCTGAAGAAATCTGGCTACGTACAACCCCCACCCCATGGTTTGAAGCATCCACCTGCACAACAAATTATTTACTGTAATCTGTACTAGCTAACACAGGGGGACCTCCCAAAGCTTCTTTAGGCTTCTGAAATGCCTGCTCACATGTTGGGGTCCACACTACCTTATCGGCCTGTTCATCCTTGTCAGGTCTGTGAGGGGAGCAGCTATGGTACTATAACTGAGGACAAACTTTCTGTAGTACCCTGCTGTCCCTAAAATACCCTCACCTGCTTTTTAGTAACAGGTGCAGGCCATGCCTGAATGGCTTCAACTTTGGCAGGTTCTGGCCTTATCTTACCACTCCCCACTCTATGTCCTAGGTAGGAGACCTCTGCCATACCCACCTGACATTAGCTCAGCTTAATAGTCAACCCTGCCCACTGTAGTCTGCCCAGCACTTCCCTGACATGTTGAAGGTGCTCTTGCCAGGAATGACAGTAGATGGCAGTATCATCTAGGTAAGCAAGGGCATATCCTCCTGCTCCTACTAGGATATGATTTACCAGCCTCTGGACAGTTGCTGGGGCATTCTTCATCCCAAAGGGCATCTTTGTGAACTCATACAAGCCAAAATAAGTCACAAAGGCTGACTTTTCTCTAGCACTGGGAGTCAAGGGCACCTGCCAGTAACCCTTGGTAAGATCAATGGTTGTAAGATACTTAGCCCCACCCAGCTGCTCTAGGGCCTCATCTGTCTTAGGCATGGGGTAAACATCTGACTCTGTGTGACTATTTAATTTCCTGTAGTCCACACAGAACCTGGTGCTGCCATCCATCTTTGGCACCAGCAAGAGCACACAGAGATCACAGTCAGTCTGGGGCTGGTCACTCCCTTGCTCTCCAGGTCCCCAATAAGATTCCCCACTGGCACAGCTTTAGGGTCCAGATCTCAGCCTAGTGGGCAAGCTAAAACCTCCAGCATCCTCTCTGCCCAAGTAGCTCACACACACACACACACACACACACACACACACACACACACACACACACACACACACACACACACACACACACACACTTTGAGAAGAGTTTATACAACCACACAGATTCTCCTGGGGAAGGCTGGCACAGGTTCTCCAGCTGTGCCCCTTTTTCCTAGATTATACGGTAGTACCAGCTGCCACCACCCACTAATATTTATCAGCTACTCAAAAGCCCTTAAAAGGGTGTCCAAGTATTACTGTGCAATATTATTATCCAATTGGTAGTATAGCCCAGGTCTAAAACTATTGAAGTGGCTTTGTACAATTTTACCAAAGGCATGCAAGTACTCTAAAGAGCTCAAATTATCTCTACAAAAACAGCCACAGCTGAAAGGGTTTAAAAATATTTAATAACAAATAGTCAAAACACAAGAAAATACTTTTTACTACACAGTGCTAGTCAAGAGTTCAGAGATCACAGAGAAATACTTAAAATAATTCAGTAGTACAGTTCTGACATCACAGAAAAACACTTAGTCTAATCTTTCTAGTTTCTAGCTATTTCTAAGAGAAAACACAAGCCTAAGATAAACTTACATATAGAGCAAGACAGTGGTGTTGAGTTGAATGGTCAAGACAAAAATGCTTAATGGTCTACAATTCTCTCTGTTTTTAAAATCACATTCCTGGTTCACATTACATCATTCTTCATACTTAGAAACTACATTTACATTCTTCACCTCTGGGCAGAAACCAGAGCAATAAAGGACATTTATGCATGCAATTTCTGGCCATTAACTCTGGCCTTAAAACAGTAGGCAGGATACCTCACTCTAGACTTGCTGACTCCGAGTTTTAACATCAAAAGGTCACAATATGCTTTACTTGGTCAGTAGAATGCACTGTTGATACATTTTTTCCAGTTCCTCATGTAACACTATTTTACCATTTAAGACAACAAGCCTGTGGTTTAAATTAATATTTACAATACTTGACATGACAGAATTATCTCCAAAATTCTATCTAGCTAGGCTGGCAGCCTTCATCTATCTTCACCCAATCTTCACATGGCAGAATAAAACTATCCATGTAAGCTGAACTACAAGATATTGTGCTTAAATCACTATTATATTTTTTGACCATCTCATCATAAATACACCTGTGAGAGCCTGAGATTTTGAAAGGAACTACCTTAGTGGAAGTGTGAAAAGAAACTGAGCCATGCAGAAAGTCTGCTACAGAAAAGTAAAACGGTGATCTACATAAGTACTTCAGAAGACATACCTCTGAGACATCTGAAGAGGCAAACTTGGAAAATTTGTGGATAAGAAAATGTTTTTCCAGAACTTATGGAACTGACAGAAAGTGACCAACAGACACAAGTTCATGACATAGAAAGGCCTCTGTGTGATACCCCTTCCAGTCTTACTAGAGAGCTCATGCGGACAGCAATGATACAGAAGACAGTTCTGTAGCAGAAGAGTGCAACCCTCATGAAAGTGAATGTCTGAATACTTTTGTTGAAGAGGGAGATCTAAGTAGTGCTTACCTTGAACGTCAGCTTAACATAACAGATGACCCAGCCATATGGCCAGAAAGAATTGATCAACGTGTGAAAGACTATGTAGTAAAAAATAGGCCACCTAAAATACTTTTGACTGACTTTCCTCAGAAACAGAATTGAGAGCATTTTTCAAAAGTTCACTGCAAAAGAAAAACGCGAACTGGAGAAACCATTTCTCACCCTTGATGAATGTTCTCAGTATTTGGTAATGATGTGAAAAGTGCCCTGACTAATACTGTGCTCAACAACTGGCAAAACGTACACACTAGACTGGCAGATCATGAGAAGTAAAAAGGTAATTTAGTGGCTATGCTGAATTGTTGTGAGTTTCAAAGGAGACTGTGCTGAGCAGACTGTTGACAAAGTTCAAGAAAACCTTAAAACTCAGTAAAGAAAAGGAAAGTTTTTGAGAGGCTAGTTGTTGCAGTTCAATTTTTATCCAAGCATAATCTTGCAATCCATAGCTCAGTTGAACATAGGACATTCACATAATGGCAGAATTCTTGAAATTATAGAACTGCTTAGAAGATTTGACCCATTCATTCAAGACCATCTTAGACAAATTTCTGACAAGGAAATACATGATTACTACCTTAACAAACATACTCAGAATTAACTCGTCAGTATTATGGGAGATGCAGTAAGAAAGAACATCATTAATCAAATAAAAGCTGCAAAGAGTTGACCCAGTAGTCAGGGACTTGGGGACACGCACCATCACGTGTCTACAGTAGTGAGGAAATCTTTCTGTGTTGTACAACTTATAAACAAAGGTATGGCATCTAGGTCCAAGAAGGTTATTGTACCACTGTATTCAGCATTCATCAAACCTATCATTGAATACAGTGCCCCCCTCCCTTGGTATGTACCTAACCAGGCATATCTAACAACTGGAATACCCACAGAGATTCCACACTAAAAGAATACAGGACATAAGTAGCATGTTCTATGCAGACCACCTCAAAGCTCTGTCTCTGTATTCTGCCTTCTACAAACTGTTGAGGGGAGATCTATGCTTGGCATACAAGGCATTCCCAGACCTCACCCTAATGGACCTCCTGCATATCTGCAAAATAAACAGCACCAGAATTATGCCTTCTAATGATTTAAACCTTGCCTGTGATATAAATTGGACCTGCTGTAGAGACAGGTATGTATCCGAGAGACTGTTCCTTCTCTGGAACAGGCTCCCATCCATGTTAAGCAGAGTTCCTCCCTAACCAAATTCAAGTGTAACTTAGACAATTGGATGGAGAACAGGAAATTCATCCCTGTTTTGGCACCTAGGTCTCTAATGGACACACAGCTTGTAAATGGTTAACTCTCTTAGGCCTTTCTTGTAAATCTCAAGCACCTGCTATTTATCAAGGATGACAGACCTTATCAGAGATTAAGGATGCATGGCTAGGTTTAAAACATCCCTTTTGGTCATTAGCCTAGTAAACACCTATGAAGTATTTTGCCGTAATTCTTGATTGCAGTCTAGGTATCAGCCATCAGGGACAGATGTCCTTGAGAATTAGATACATCTCCAATGGTATATTATTTGATACACTAGCTGGTGTGTATGAGCTGTTTATCACGTTTTTAGATGTTAAGAGCCCCATTGGGGAATATTTTTATAATGTGTTTAAGTAGGAACTAGAAAAAGTAGGGCTAGACTTAAATAATATCTGAGATCAAGGCTAGGAGTGTGGAGCCAACATGAAAGTAAAGCAGTCTGGTATTCAGGCTCATCTTTTACAAGACGATCCTGGAACATTTTATACACCACAGGTAGTGGACAGGCAGATTCAGCTTGTCATAACCTCTCTTCAGTGTGTTGAAGATGTGCTCTGTCAGTTGAAGCCGACCACCACACCGCCACAGGCCACTACCCCCTCAAAATCGAGATCTTCCACTGCACCACCATCTTGCAGTGGAAGTGTTTGAGGCTATGTGGACTATGGACTCCTACACCATCTCTTCCTCAGCCTTCTTCCCTTATCCTTTGTTCATTATTGTCTTACCTATTGACCACCCACACTACCCTATTAAAAACAGGGGGGGGTCTATCTCTCAAAAAAAAAACAGTGCCTATCCTCTCCCACCTCCTCCAGTACATACCTTTTTGATGCTTTCTTTGTATTTTCCCCTCTTTGTTTGTCTCCTTTTTTTCAGACTTCCCTATCTTCCTCTTCTATTCTTTAAGGAAACCATCAGGGTCCACCTAAAAATATCCCTGTATAAAACATTATAAATCCTTTTATTTTATAAAAATCTCAATTATAAATGGTGGTACAGCGGTAGAGTTGTTACCTTACAGCAAGAGGTTCTTCCGTTCGATTCTTAGCTTGTCTTGGGAGTGCCTTCTGTGTGGAGTCTGCATGTCCTCCCCATGGTTGGGTAGCATTCGAAAGACATGCGTGTGTAAATGGGCGTGCCTTCGTTGAAGGTTGGGTGTCGAGCTGGCACCTCGGCGTTTCGTAAAAAAATCTACTGCCAATCATTAGCGGACCGGAGTTCCACTGTGGCGACCCCTTTCCGGGAAAAAGCCGAAAGACAAACAACAACAACAACATCCGTTATAAATGCTGAACAGTCTGACACTTGCCTTATGCCTTTTACATATGACTGCACTTAGCCACACTCACCTGCAGTACTAGAAAACAGAGTAGTATGAAGCTTCAGGTTTTTATGTACTAATTCACAAGTTCCTAATGCTGAATTTTACATAATTTATTCTCTTGCCATAAATGGCCATGCTTTTAAAAAGAGCTTCACTTGTGCTTATTCATCAAAAATTACCTATCCTGAGCTTATTTACATTTACATCTAGCAGCGCTGCTTGTAGATAACCACTAGGCTTGTGCAAAGTCCTGAACTATGAATACTAGTCTTAGTTTGCCTGTGCCACTACAATTATTATTGGCTATATGTTTAAACAGCTACAAGAGATGCAAGAAGCATGATATCTCTCTGACAGTGTTTTTAAAAGCTGATCTGACATGAAATGAAACCTACCAAGCAGAAGACATTGAAAATAGGAGCAAAGGCCTTGGTAAAGTGTGATTATCTAGTTAAAAGTCTGGACATTTAATTAGTATAACATTTGAACACCCGATAGCATATAACTCTTCCCACTTCCAATAGAAATGTGGGATACTACTCAGAAACATGTTTAAAAAACAGGGGACAAAAATATTGGGAAAATATTACCACATTATCAAAGAAGCAGTGTAAAATCTATTGACTTTAATGAACTCTGCTGCAAAAGTCTTCCATACTAGGTTATTAGTTTTTTTTTTTTGTTTTTTTTTTTTCAGAAAACGGGATATGTTATAAATGTGTCTTTTTCCTTTAAATTATTATTGTTACTAGTGTGGTTTTCTACGTACTAGACAGATTCAAAAATCACAGGTGAAGAGGATTCAGAAAATTGTGTGAAGGGGTAAAAAAAAGCACAGGGACATATTTTTACAAATAGGTACATTCTGTGCAGGGTTAAACTGAACTGAGACTAGGAATATTCTTCCAAAATAGGGACAGTTGAGAGGTCTGAATTATGTGACTGTAGTTTGGTTAATTTGACAGTGGCAGACTTCTTTTCTGTTATGCTAAACTGATAAATTGTGAACATTAAAGCCTTCCCACAGCAGCATTTTTTATAAATTCAACACAAAAATATATTAGTTAGTGCTAGACATTATTGTGTGGCAGGACTGTATTCCACTATTGAGTTTGGGTGTAACAGTAGAAAAAAATCAAACAGTGCAGGAATGTGAAAAGAAATAAACTGTCATGATCAGGTAAAACAGGTTATGTTGTGTTTGTCCTACTCTGACAAGCATTTGCAACAATTAATTCCTTTTCCAGTGCCCACTGTTTTATCCTACATATGACTGCAGGTGATCCAGATCTTATCCTGGCATTCAGCGGATTTGAGGTAGAGATCCTATTCTGGATGAGACAAGAGTCCATCAGGACTCAACACACAACATGGACATCTAGGGGCACATTAGATGCTTGCTGGGTCACCCATTGGCACATCCTTGAGATGTAGGAGAAAACCAGAGAACCCAGTTAAAACCTCTGTGAATATGCGTAGGTTATATAGGCTTCACACAGAAAGTACCCCAGCTGGAAACTGGAAAACCAAGCACTGTTATCCACTTCACCTCTTAAAGCATATAAGGAATGAATAGTTGCTGCTGAATTACAGATCATCATTTCTGCTTTCCCTATAGGCTTAGTAGCAGATTAGCTACTGAATTTCTCAGAGCATCACTGAATTTCACCAAATTAGACAGTTCTTATAAAATATGAGCACCACACTTAGCCCGCTGCAAAGGGGAGGAGTCTGTTTAACCCTGAGATTTAGCAGCATTTGAGATGTTTATATTTGGTAGGAAGTGCAGAAGGCCCTTTGTGGGGTGTTTAGAGGCTTTGCCCCCCCCCCCCAAAAATGGAATTTTTCATTGTTCAATTAAAAGTAGTCCTGTTTTCAGTAAAACTATTTTCACAGATTATGTTTTCAAATCTTCATCCATTTGGTAACTTGGCTGCTACCTCACCTGTAATGAAATAGTTTTTGCTGTTGCTTTATGTGGACTGCATTTCCTCTGGAGGGAAAGGTTTGTGTAGCATTAATCATTATTACTATGAGTACATTACAGTGTCCAACACTGGCAATCTTGTGAGCTCTGCATCAGTTCCTTAACATGATGCTACTGCATTTAGAGTAGTATACATGGTTTCCATGAACAGCAGAAGAAAGAGACACCACTATGTGGGAATCCTGTGGCATAAGCTATTTCCCTGAAGTTCTGGATACTATTGGCTACACCCACATTGCCATCAAAGCCACAGATGCTCCATATGGCATCCAGCATATCAGCCAGAAGGGATTCTACTCCATTAACTGTATTATTTACAGTGTGTCAATACATCATCCAGACAGTTCTCATGGTTCATGCCCTTTGCCAACTTTTCATGCAGGGAGAATTTTCACATGTAATCTAGTTATTAGATTCACATACTGCCACCCATGGAGCCCAGATATTCTGGTTCCATGATTATAGGCAGCAGACCACTCATAATGGTGTTCACTGTTGTGTGATGCAGGTGATAGAGGACAGGCATTGGAACTGTTGCTGATGACCCCCACCCGCAACCCTCAAACTGTGAAAGTGATGGCATAAAATGCCATGCTGTCATTGAATGTATGTGTAGACTTCTCAAGGTCCACTTGT